>NC_045739.1:9813090-9834628 GCF_008692095.1 Etheostoma spectabile
TTTTTTACACCTGTAAAAGGAGTTTAACTTTACATTCCATTACGGCAATGATGCATACTACGTAATAAGACTTCATATGTTTCCAGTTACATATGCTGATGTCACTCTTTTCACTAGCGCCTTTCAACTCTACAGTATGTCTCCACCACTACTACCAACCATTTCAGATCAACATGGAAGCCATTAGGAAGCTACTAATCAAATTGCCAGAAAGCCTTTGTCACTATTTATTTCTGGCTAGAGATTGAATGGGTTACATGGCAAGATATATTGCAAACTGTCACAATGCATTCAAGTTTCCACCACAACTCTCAAGTACATTTTACATGAGTCATTAACCTCTATGGAAATAGTAGAGCATTGTGGGTAACATTAACATATACATAATTTAAAGATACTGTGAAAATGCACAAGGTGTTCTGTCAGTTCAGATGGATTTAATTGAAATGATAACCTTGAGGAAATATTTCTCTCTCTGCAGCTGTTGGTGTTTTGTGTGTATCAGAGATTCGGCATGTCTTAATCATTTTTCCTCATGTCAAGCTTTGCTTAGGTACTGACATCTGGGCATTTATAGCACTGGCAAGTAATGGCTGCTGGCTGAGGTTTAGCATACTTCAAGCCATACCTTGGAGGGCTAAGCAGGGGTTTGTTCAAACAGACTGATAGTCATGCTTTAATTTGAGCTAAATCCTGAGACAAGCCAAAAGTTCCTCAATTTGGACTGAGCTGGCTGAGGTCCCGTTTACACGTACATGGTTATTTTGACAAACGGAGACATTTCCCTTTGTTTGTTCCCTTTGTTTACACGCAAATGGAGAATTCGCTCTCTGAAAACGAGTCTTTCTAAAATCAGAGATGATTGAAATCTTTGCTTACACGTAAATTGAGACAAACTGAGGTTTGAGCAACCAAGGAAGTGAGGACGAGAAGAGAGAGGAAAGGATTTGTTGCTGTTGCTATTTTCGGGATTCTGATTGGTTAACATGGGCTTGAGCTTCTCATTACACTGCCCCCTACAGGTTTGGCATGCTCTTGACGGCATTGGTGGCATACAGTATACACAAGTACAGGGTAACCAAACACTTTTCTGAAAACTGACAGGTGTGCACAATTTTATTTGTGAAACCAGAAAGGTTCAAATGTCCGTTTATGAAACTAGCCGCCCACGTGTAAACGTAGTCTGAGGAAACAATATATTTATTGTGCAAAGGTAATTTGTTTTAGCAGATTTCTTTTACTGTCAAAACAGCCAAAGTGTGCAATGTCCTTGTAGTCAGAAAACGACTGTGTGGATTCAGACATATAAATCCGATGTGTTTCTTTGTCAACTGACATGGCAAATGAGTACGGTTTAACCTAACACTTTTGACTGACCAATTTACAATCTATTTGCATTACATTGTACGAGTGTTGCTTTTATTGTGTCCAGCTTCTGTATTCCACCCCATTGAGGAAATAAATCCTAAGATTTTAAATAGCTTTTTTTTTTACCATAATTGTAACAAAGATGTAGTTACTTTATGTTGGCCGTGTGTCGGGTATAAAATCGCTCTTAATGGAATGAAAAGTCATACACATCCTCCCTACTCCTCTCTTCTCATTATGGTGTCAATCACTGTGCCATCCCCACAACTGTATAATATAACAATAAATATATTTATGGAAAGACATACTATTTGACTGTAAATATGTCTTGGCCAACACTCAAATACATGGGTATGCCAGTTGAGCACCATATGCAACTAATTATGACCTCTTTTTTGTGTGTTTTAACAAGAAAGTGAGGGAGGAGAGGAGAGATAGGAGACAACGTTTTACTAAGCAGTAACTTGCAATGTCTCACTTGTGCATTAATACACAACTCTATCTATCTATCTATATATACACATAGTTACACAAATTACACTTGTGTAACTGTTATCAAGCAGCTTAGCATGCAAGAAAGATGTTGCAACAAACAAAAGCTAACCAACACTTAGTTTAAATGCAAATACTGTTTCAGATTTACCCTGACAACGTTCCAAATCTCACTCCACCTCAATGAGAACACTTTGTTCTTGTGTTAAATTACTGGTACTGGCAGGGAGATACTGCTGTGGTTATGAAATGAAGCCAAACATTTCTGGGAATGGATCAGGATAAGGATAAAGACACACTACCTCTATACTACTACATTACATGTTTCTTTGCAAAAACTAACCAGTCAAACATTATTAATATTACAAACTCAATTTTGAGACTTATTTGGGGGCTGATTGAGTTGTCCTTGGTCTTAAGAAACAAAAGCCTTAAGGGTGAGCAATAAATCAATGCAGACCTTGGTTCCCCTGAGCTATTCAGCCACTTGGGGTGTAAAACGCTCAAAAGCAGTGAGCACTTGAAAGTCTGGAGCTACGGACAGTTTCTGCCCAGCAATTATCCTGTCTGCGTGCCTTCTAAACACTGCATACCAGATATGTTTGGGCCTCTTCAGCAACAGCCCCACTTATGGAGACACAGATGCTAATGACACCATATTTTCAGAGCTGCAGAGACAGAGGGCCTCTGGCCATCACTTCTAAAACACATGCCACACAGCCTGCACCACCCACACCACACAGACCTGTTATTGATGACCATTGACAGCTCTCCTCTTCACTCGACTCAGGGTGGCCGCCATAGACCAGAAAGCAGTAAATACATCTTGTCAAGGTAACGCAACTTACTCATAACTGCTTATCAGTTATCTAAACTTGTCTTGTTAGTGAGGATAGATATTTTATAAAAATGTGTTCATATATTGACATATTATCTGTCTAAGTGCTGTCTAAGACTTTGTGTTTCTTTTTTTGGGCTGTTGCTCAGTAAGGAGCAGACTGACAAGCACCTGTCACATGGATTGATGAGTCCAGCTGGTGAGCAAGAGGTGGGTTAAGAGACACAGGAGCAGGACACATTAAATCTGATGGCCAAGACGAGAGGGGTGTGGTTGAGGCCCGAGCAGAAGGTTTGAAGGTGATAGAAAGATGAGGTAAGATAGAGGGGTAGAAGAGAGGGAGGGGTGATCATTGAGGGAGAAGGTGACAGGAAGTGACTCTACCTTGGATACCTTCAAGGTGACTCAGTTTGACAGAACATTCCCAAGGGTTTACTGCAAAGAGGGAGGGAGAGAGGAAGAGGGAGAGAGGGATAGAGAGAGAGAGAGAGAGAGAGAGAGAGAGAGAGAGAGAGAGAGAGAATTTCAAGGTGCAAAAGCTCTTTGCAGATGTCCAAATACGCAGTAAATCACTCTAAGGACCTAAAGGTACTCAAATGCTTTTTGACTGAATCTGTCTCCCAGCCCAGCGGCTCAGGAATGACTAAAACATTAACAGGAGTCTTCGGGGTAGCAGCAGCAGCCTACCCATCCCCCACTAGTGCCTGCACAATCCCAGGGCTGTGCAAACATAAGGCCAATCCAAAATGGCCTCCATTCAGATGTCCAAATGCACGTTTTGTTTGAAACCAAGGGAATGCTTGACTAGACGATAGGCTTGTTCACAAACTATATATTTAGTTGTGTGTCCCCATTCTCATGAGTCATAAAGTTGCCCCTGGCATTTCTGTAGAGAAGTCTGTGTGTCAAGTTACAGGTGTTCTTTTTAACACGGTAGCTTGAAGAAAAAAAAAAAGGTTTATGACTTCTTCTATGGAGGGCTGAGGAAACAGAAGTGACAATGCGCTTAAAAAACAAGTTTAAACGTAGTATATAATTGCCTTAATAGCACAATAACACATAGCCCCATACAGCGTGCTATGCAACCATACTTCTGCAATCAATATACTTTTCTGCAAACACCTGCCGACAAAAGTTGCAAGCCTTTAATCACACCGACAATCAAAGTGCTGAGAGGCGGGAAACAAATTAAATGTGAATGAAAACAAACAAAGCAATATTTAATTTAACATGTTCTATTATTAACGAAGAAGCATTACAACGAATATAAATCATAAAAAATTGAGGCTACTTCCAAAACTTCATCATTAGTGGCCTGGAATCATTACTTGGTTTAAGTTTTACTTCTTTGGTTTAGAATTAAAAAGGAAAAAAACAAAACCATTTGGTGAATGTTCAGTAAGAAGTTTAATGCAGCACCATTAGTCAAATGTGCAATAACATTAATGTATCTATTTCTTATTGCTCATAAATGGGCCAAGTAGTGAAATGAGTAGTAGTGAAATGAATGAAATTCTTTTAACAGTTTTATGAGTACAAAATTACAACTCCACATTTTAAATTCATTGAACTGTAACAAGCAAGCTTACTTTGGAGAATGAATAAATGTTCTTTTAATGTACGCTGTTTAAACTTTTTGAATGCATTAACATTACGGTGTTATAGTCTTAACATTTCTTTTTTTTCCAGACATCATCCTATAGATAAGACCATTTTCACACCATCCCTCATATTGAAATCCTCAATTTCAATCCATTGACCTCTAAATAGAAAATGACTGACATGACTTAATGCTAATGAAGAGAACATTAATAGCGGATATAAACCAGAGTGATTATAATTACAGCAAAGCTTCACAAAACTAAATACCAGCTCAAATAATTAAAATAGTAGTAATAATTTCAACAATGATTCATAGATTACACAGATATGCTTAATTAGCAACTTGCTTTAAAGATCTTCTGATAGAAGGACAGAAACAATATTGGCACAAAAGGAAGAAATGGAGGTCTAAAGAGGCAGGACTGTCTGTGGCTTTCTGTTGCCTTCATGTGTGTGCTCGACTGCCCCCTGGCAGATGCAGCTGTCACTGCACCAATATTTTACTAGAAAGGAAAACCACTCCCTACAATGGAAAACCCCAGAAAAATGGTCCTGCGTCTAACAAATTTGTCATATACCCTCTAATTTATGCCATCTGCATTGTTGGGGGCTTAATGTCAATGAGAGGCACTGCAAATGTCTGAGGATTTAGGAATGATGCAAGGAAGCGCATCATCTGAAACTCCCAGAGGTTTATCACTTCTTTTAAATCTTTAAAACACACAAGTGAAAAGAAAGAGCTTCTGAATACAAACATGGGATAGCCTACAATAGTATTCACAGCTTTGCAAAAGTATACACCCTTTGGTAGCCTATCTTGCAAAAATTGCAATTACAACTAACTGCAACCTAGAAAAATGAGTAAGTAAAGTAATGGCATATTTTCTGGTCTTTGGTCTTCTGCATTAACACATTATGGTAATCAACCGTTTCATTAAGACATTTTGGCAATGTTTAAAAGCCAAAAAAGATAATTGCTGATGAACAGTCACACAATATGCATGGAGAATCGTTTCCATCTGAGCAGGGGACTACTGTGTATCAAATGTACTGTACATGGCGGGGGGACATGCCAAGTAACATTTAATGAGTAAAAAGATGCTAATCAAATGATCAATAAACAAAGCAAAGTATAAGGAATGAGGAGGGACACATGATGGACTAAATGTATAACAAAACCTAAAATGCTCAGTAATCCAGCACTGCAAAGTTAATACCTAGTTTTTAAACAATGGCACTGAGAGGGTAGAAAATCTTAAAACACAGCTGGACAGTATATCTTTGAGACAGTCCATTTTACATTAAGCCTGCATGTTCACTGGCTAGCTATAATGCAGAAATGTTAGGCTATATGTGTTGTTAAACTACCCTCTGTCAGAAACACATGCTGTGTGACTGAACTGCAGAGTAGCCCACCACTGATGTGGGAATAGATACTGCATCACAGTACCTCAGTTTAACTAAGGGTGGCAGCACAGCCCCTGTCACAAGACTTTGCTAACTGGGATCACTGCCAGAGTATCTTTAATGTCTCCACCTAAACCACCAGGACCACAGAGAACCACATTGACCAGTAACTTTGGTGAATGAAGCGAACGTTGTGGCAGTTCTAGATGAACATTATTAGTTCATAAATTCATCAGAACTAGAACTATTAGCTCTATATACATTCAATCAATAGCCCACTCTATCTTTGCCAATTATAAGTGGGAAACACAGCGTTGACATTTTTTACTCCTTAAGGACTGCTTTGTGCTCAGTAACAACTTCCCCTGATAAATGAACACATGGCAGAATATTCTAGAGGGGCCACTGCAGATGAACGTGCAGCACTGCATCCATTTTGGAGTGCTTAAAGTCTGCTCTGTGCAGGATGACATCACTCAACCAAGACCACTGGAGCAGAACCAGAGCCTGTAAGGCTATTCAAATTAATTAACAAATGACCTTAGATTAAAAGGGTAGTCATAGATCAGACAATGAAGGCATTTGTCAATTCAATAGGCAAGTGTACTCTCACACGATGTCTTTATATAATTTCTCTGTGCTATAAGCCCACTCTTGGTTACACTGAAATGAATATACATACACTGTATTATACAGAAGGTAATATAAAAAAACAGGGTATAAAGTATAATTCATAGAATTCTTCTCAACCATTTCAATGAATCTGCCCTGTATTAAAATGCCTTTGGATATAAAAGCAACACCGGTTGTTTTTCTTTTTGGGGAGGAAAATCCACAGTAAAGAAGCAACCAGGAATCATGTCACAGTGCTGTCTGATAAAGTGTGAAATAAGCGTCAGGCCAGATGTTTTTTTTCTTTTATTTCAAGTACAGACTATATCTGAACCATCTCAGAGAGACAAGTCAATCTCAAGGTTCGCTAATACAGTCCCATGGACAGGGGATAAATCCCTGGTAGGCAACAAAAAGCAGATCAATAAAGAAAGCATGTAAACAAACCCCAGTGGAAATGAAGTTAAGATGGATGGAGAGTGGGGTAGTAACGGTGACCAGCAGTGCTTCAAATGAAGCACATGGACAGGGACTGAAAGAAAAATAAAAGGGCAGAAAGGCAGGGGGGCCGTCAGGGTAGGGAGCAGTGGAAGATGCGTGGCCATGAAAGATAGAAAGGAACAGAGAAAGAGGGAGCTCGTGAGGGAGATGGGGGAAACGAGAAAATGGGAGAGAGAAAAACGGTAGTGTAGAAGTGATTTATGCTAGTTGTATAATTTTCTACACTGCTGCTCCCCCCGTCTTCCCCTACGGCCCTCCTTTCCTCCTCAATATCCAACCCTCCCACCAGGGTGTGCTCCTCCTCACTGTCACACCAAGGAACAGTCCCCGGCCACACCAGCCAGTGATTAAGATTCTGCCGTGATGCGACTGCAGCACTTCGCAAATGGAAGACTGGACATAATTTCCCTAAAATGCTGTTTTTTATCACCTATTTCCCCTTCATCAGCTTGCCGCACACGATTGATAGCTGATGGCACCTCTGACAACTTAACGTTTTTATGGCTAGATTTATGGGCTATCTGCTCCTCTCCTTTTACAGCTCAAACTCTGTAAAAATGCTTATTTCTCAGATAAGGAAAGGGAGGGTGTGTGTCTATGTGTATGGAATGGTATCACACCCAGCTAAATGTATGTATGAGAGAGAAGGACCCACCTCACTGCATTGCAGTCCAGATCAGTGCTAGGCTTCGAAGGATTTTTAACGACTAAAATTACGTCTGCATAAAACCATGGATTAAATAATACTTCTCACAACTTGGATAGCATGCAACCCAACTCTCATCACCTTCTCAGCAGCAAACAGTTGCCATCATCCTCCTTTAAGGGAATAGTAAACACTTAAAACGGACAGTCATACGATATGTGTATTATTTTGGAGACTCTTAAGTCACAGATATAGGCACATCAAGGCAACCTTTTATGTATTTTTTTAACCATAGACCAGACACATGATAGTGTAAGGGATCAACATAAAACACATTGATGAAAGACACATGCCCCGTTAGCATGTGTATGTATGCTGATTGATTGTGAGGGGAAAAATGTATGAGAATACATTATCACTCTCAAGTTATTTAGCTAATTGCAGTGACAGTAAGATAGGTGAGCTTTGATGGCAGTGAACACCTGGGTGAAAACTACCTTGTTGAGTATTTGTGTGCATCAGTGTTTGCACATGTTGATGCAAGTAAGAGGTTTTCAGTGTACTGGGGGACTGCTGGACTTACTGGAAACCTGCAGTGGAAGTGTGGCCACTGCAGGTTTCCCCTCCCTCCCTGGTCAGATTTACAGCCAGTTCGGGCTCCCAGTTAGCCTTCTCCTCTCCTACACTGATGAGCCTGGCAGATCCCAGACAGACGCCCCAAGGGACTGGAGTATGACAGGGTATGGGGGAGGGGAGGGAAGGCGAAACAGAGAGACATGAAGAGTAAGGAGGAGAGAGAAGGAGCGCAAGTGAGAACCAGTCTGATGAGATCAGTGATTCATAGACACCCAGGAAGACACACCCTGGAATGGGGTAATACCACACATGTTTTAACTAGGCTGGCCCATAATTAATTAGGGTTACCAAGACTACAAGATGCACCTTAGGGGGAGAGGTGCATGTTGTTAGATGCAGACCATATGTGTGTGTGTGTGTGTGTGTGTGTGGGGGGGGTATGCGACAGTATGCTGGTCCCTTAGTGGAGAAGACCAATTTGTTGAGTAAAGAAAACCAGCACATTTTATGACTGCATATTTCCATATCATGTTGCTCTGAATTTCCCTACACTCTTTGGTATCTGCAGTTGAGGGTGTCAGTGGATGTTTTATGACATAAAATATGTAACTGGAAAAAGTGCAGCTCTGATGTGCTTAAATACAGCCATCCTCCCAGTGCAATAAACCCAGTATGGTGCTAACTTCTTCCAGAATAAACCATTGTGCCTTATGCTTCATTACAGGAGATAAATACAGTAATTACTGTGCACTGTATGAGAAAGCAGGCTGGTCCTCATTTACAACAAGAAGTGAATTACATACCATCATCTTTGTTTATAAAGGTCTACTAATAAAGCTGCCTTAGTATATCACATCTCTTCTAAAATGTAAAGCTACCAGACCATATGTTAGGCTTAGCTAACTCTAAATACTGCACAGATAAATATTCAATTGGAAAAGACTGCCTTCAAATGATATCGATGGAATAAATTAGGTCTACAAAAAAAAAAACTAGAACGTCTCATCCCACTGGGATTTTAAGTTTCTGATGCTGTTGTTGTGCATCTTTTGTTTTTTTCCTGCTGCACTTAGGTCTTTTTTTGCAATACAAATCTTGATCCCACTTACATTACCCGATAACATAAAAGTTATACTGTATGTCTGCATCACACCCACATTCATGATTCACATTATAGTGAAGTAGTGTACTCATGAGTAAAACCTTGTAGTTCTTCACCTAAACATTGAGTGTGTCAAAGACATTGTACTTCAATAACCTTTTCCCATGCAGTCCAAAACAGCCCTCAGCTCAGCCCTGATTTTAATTGCTTAATTGCTTATTTCCCGTGATTACTGTTGCTTTCTGTCTTAAGCTTTATAGGGTTGCAATGAACAGGTATGGTTAAAAATTGTGGCTTTGGAAAACGGACATAGCTCATGTTGTTTCAATTAAATTTAGGGCATAATGCATCACGGTTTGGTTGACAGAGTCAGACTACTCATTTTCATTTACCGAAAGCAAGATAGGATTATGTACAGGAGGCCAGAGGATGATGTGAACGAGGCTGTTACAACTTTACTCAGCACCTGGGAGGTCCTTTAGGTTTGTCATCACCTGGTTTCCAAACAGCATCAGCCTGTTGACAGCATACTGTGAAATTCTGGACATATGTGTAGTACTGAAATACTTTCAGAACTACCAGGTAACATGACCTCAGTGCAGTAAAAAAACTGTTTCATCATCTAAATACAATTTAATAGAAGCCTATTAATCACACAATAAAGCGTGGTCTCTTCTAAAAGGCCACAAACTGAGTTATTCTTTGAAAAATGGTCTCTTTCTGATTAAGCAATCACATTGCAAGCATACGTTGCCCAGTTTCATAAATCACTTCAAACATACATGGCATTTGATTAGAACCCATTAGCAATGAGCAACAGTGTGTGTATGATGTGCATGTAGGAAGGGAGGCCTGTGCATGTGTCTCATCTCACATTTTCCATGGTCGGCTCTTTAGGATGTTCCTCATTAGTGTGAATATTAATGCGACCAGAAAGGGGGGAAGCAGGGAAGAAAAATGTAAAAGGAATTTGGAAGAGCTTTTTAAAGGGGCCATTTCATCAGAATCGTTATTTTTTTGCGGTTCTCTGAAGGCTCGTAACTGGCGGTCTATGAAGAGAGACGTGCCGCAGCGGAGCTTAATTTAAAACCAGAAAGGTCACTGTGCTAAGAAAGGTCCACGGCTCAGCCAAAAATATAAAATGTGGAGGAGAAAGCGAAAGCCGTGGGGGAGGAGGAGTAGGCCAAGAAAGAAAGCAGAATAAAAGGAGATCAGAGGATGCCGACTGAGAAGGGGGGACCCAGGCGGGAGGAAATACAATCAAGTAATTTGGAAAGACAGTGTTATGGAAGAGAGTACAAAAATCAAAAAATACGACAGATAGAGGGAAACAGAGAACAATGAACTAAGTTGGAATTGAACTGGAACAGGCCTAGCATCAAACAGATGCAAGAGGTTTTTTCTTTACTTTAATGATGTTTTTGCAAGTAATTTGTTATAATGGCCAACAATTTCAAGGAAAAACACTGCATCCATACACAGTGAAGGATTGCCAATCTGTCCGACAATCTGTGTTGGCAGAAACACAACCCTCCCCAAGCCTTTGCTGAATTAGGCTCCCTGTGCTTGGTACTGGACCAGAGTACTAATGGTCAGATGGGAAATTAGCATTGCCATATGCAACTCAGCACAAATTACATACAACTTTGAAAACAACATTTCTTCCTAGATCAGTCTGCTTATTTAAATTGATGATGATATACAGTAACTTAATTTGGCTGAGAAATGCATGTCATTGTGTTAGACTTGGCATTGTTAACAACAGTAAAGTGTTCCGCAATGAAGTTGCCCCCCCAAACTCCACCTTACGTTCCACAAACTAACATCCCTGTCTTCAATCACTTGTTTATCTATCAGCTCACTTTAATTGTCCGCTGGGTTTTTGACTGCACCACATTACATTAAAGCACACAGGAGCCTCATGGCAGCAGCACGACAGCCTCTGATGTAAAGCCTCACGCTTTGCACAGATAAGACAGGTTCAATTTTAATGTTTCTAGCACACCGAGACGCACCAGGCTCACTTGTAAAACAGAATGCCCCCTTCGCTTGTAAACGCAGCAGCCCAAGAGGAAGCAAGACATGGGGGTTGGGCCGGCTGAGGTGGGACTGAATTAATAAGGAAGAGAGGAATTCCACTTGTCCAACTCCTGCAATCCATCCAGAGGATCAATTTCTTCTCTCAAATTCCCAATCCATTCCCCATCTCTTTTAAAAACTAATACCCAATTCCAATCACAGCTGCAGTAAAGCATATCTTGTAAAAGGTCATAGTGTGACCTTTGAGTTTTCTAAATTGGATGCTGGTTGGCCCACTTTCCTTTGAAATACTGCGCAGCCTGAAATAAAAACTGCCCTGTACACAATCACACCACCAGTGGGACCTGCATCCAGCCCATCAGTAGGTGTTCATTTTGATGTGAAGTGTCACAGCACAGAGTTTAACAAGATATTGGTTGTCTGTGTTGAGGGAAACAGGACCAGAACTCAAACCTAAACTGGAGCATGGGGACCCAGGGGTGATTTTGGGATAGGTATATCTGTGTGTGCTTGCCATAGGCAACATACAGGCATTTCGCGGAGCATCTCTCCTGCAGCCAGCCAAGGGAACTGATCAGATGGACGATCAAACACTAATCATTCCCTCACGGCCCGTTCCGAGTAAAGCTGTCATTAATTTTGTGGAATTACATCAAATCTGAGACATTCTTTATGTGGCCCACGGCCTGTAGACAGTTATACGACAGGGACTGCTGCGCTAAGCAGATGGGGCAGCTTGGCCGTGCATACTAAACACCACCGTCCCCCATTTCTCCATCTCCGCCCTCCCACTCTGCCCGCCTTCCAGGCACATTGCTCCCTCTTTCTTTGTTTTCTACCCTTCTAATGCCTTTCCTTGACTATATCACACAGCCCTCACTGATGTCACAACTCACCCCCCACAGTGATAGGCACTAGTTAACTCAAAAATGCAGATTGCTTTAAACATAATATATCCTTAACAGAAGAAAAAATATTTCTAAAAGCTCTTTCACACACAAGACACATCTCGGTTAATTTAGTGTGATGAGAAAATAAATAGTTTACATAGGCTACATAAATCTTTAATGTTTGTCTATTGGATGTTGACAACTTTAACAGTTTACTTGCCTACACACAACAGAAGGTCATAATCCCATTTGAGGTTTCCTTGGCAACTGATTACTGCTGAAGGCAAGTTACAATTTATGACTAGTGACACATACCTGCCATTCCCTTTGAATCAGACATGTGGTAAGCTATATTCAGACAGAGCACCTCAGGTAATAAAACTGCAGTAGCACTCAGGGGCTATACCATTTTCTTATATTGCGAGGCATTCCAAGCCAGGCTGCTAGAAATCAGCAGACGACAGGGATTAAATTTGTGTGGATTAAATTTGTGTTCTGCATCAGATAAATAAACAGCATGCAGAGGCTTTTGTGCCAGAGCAGTTGATAGACAGGTGTTTTTCCGCCTAATTGTTAATATTTGTCCAGTTTACACTTGTACAGACATTACATTTGTGTGTGTGTGTGCATGTGTGTGCGTGTGTGTGTGTGTGTGTGTGTGTGTGTGTCCTATATGTGCATGGGTGTGCATGTGTTGGGGGTGGGGGGTTATGACAGACAGAGGAGCCATAACAGCAGGCAGCCAGGTCAAGATCAAGCAGTTTCATGGACAATCCACTTTCAGTCTAGTCTCTATTAGGGTGAAGCCTCACATTCCTACCGCACAGCCATCTTCACACAACAGTGAGGCTTCAAAGTCAAGGCTAACTGAGGTCTGCCTGTTTTATAAAAAAAATTAAAAAAAAGTACCACAAAATACCAAACAATTAGCAAAACAAGTACAAAGCCAGTCAATAATAAATAATGGATTTATATAGAGGTATTTTACATTCATGCATATCTGCTTTTTATACTGGTTAATTGACATCATGATTTATTTATTTTTTATAAAACCGAAGCGAGACATCCATTTTGAATGTTCGGAATGTATAGTTGCTACATAATCAAATTACCGGTAAGAACATTTGTTATATTTTCTTTTCCTAACATCCTAGCCTAAAACACACATGCAAGCTAGTCATTGCAGTACAACATGTTTAATTATCCTACTGCATAGAAAGCCACTACTTCCAGCATCACTTTGCTCACACAGGCTCAGCACACTATTAATCCACTTAAACACAATTTATAGGGTCTCAACATCGACTGTCCGTCGGCATAAAATTACATGAAGCGTCCTTATAGTGTCTTCAACAGACTAAATTAGCCAAACTGGACTTACTAATTGAGGAGGAGTAAAGTACTGTGTGACTGGATTGACTCATCAATGAGCAGAGATAAATAAGCAGGCTATGGGAAGGACATCAATAACTATAATAATACAGGATGTACATTATTTAAGCAGCGGTTCCTGAGGCATGATCACCTTAAATACTTAAATTTCCACTTATATGATCTAGGTTTCTGCTTTTTTGTAGTCCCAGGAAGGCAACTGATTGTCCTTAGTTTACTGCAAAGATATTGAAGTGATATGTTTCCTTATCCTGGGGTTATATCATCTACCTATTCATACACTTTGCTGTTCTGTTGTAATATTTGTAAAACCTTAATTGGCTTAAAAGGCTTAATTAATGCAGGTTTGAAGAGATGTTGGCCTTCATAGCATTTAACTTATATTTAGGATCTCATGCCGCAGCCTAATTAAATACTATATTTCTCAAATCTAATCTAATGTCTCTCCTACATTATGGAAAGCAATGTGCATCAAGATTACTTCAGAAGGCCATGGGCCAGTCTTTGGAGATTAAAGGACATGCACTGTGTGTTATACATGGTTTAGAAATATGGTCTGCATGTGACCAACTGAATGTAAGGCATTGGGTTTTTAAGATGGTATACTGCCATCTGCTGTCTGGTGCTGTAACATCACCAGGCTGTTTCATTTGTACCCACACGTTACAAGGCACCCTATGGGAGATAGGTGTCTCTCAAACCTAGGATGACTGTGTTTTAATAAAACCCGGAACATGAATTGATGTCAGAAAGATCTGTTCCGCATACAGGTAACTCTGTAATCCTGCTTAATTGGCCTCTGCAGGACATTGATTCCACATATCAGCTAAATCTAATGGAGAACTATAAAATTAAATCAAGATAATATGGAGGTTGCAAAGAACATATAGTATTTTACTTACATTTAAATTACATATCCTTTATAGTGTGCATTGTCTAAATAATCCGTTATGTTTAGCCTATGAGATGGGCAGTTGCAATTGAACAATGAATCACAACAGAAATTGAATTTAAAAGGTCCAAATTGCTCTGTCCCACTTTGCAAACATCCGTTTTGCTGTTTCACTGGCTAATCGTTTATTTACCTCATCGCACAAAAGAGATACGTACTTCCATTGGTCAATCTGAACAACTCTGTAGGACAACCACTGTCTCTTTGTGCTTTGACATCCGATGAGAAAAACAACGGCATGCGGTGCAAAGCATCATATTACGATTCCAGAGCGACCTCTGCTAGTCTGCTTTGAGCTTGGGGATTGTAGTTTGAAGTGCGGCGTTTCATCGTAATTTTGTCGACGTGGTGAACCACAGCTCCCATAATTCCACGGTGTAAGTGAAGCTGTCATGCTTGTGTTTTGCTTTGGGTTTTTTTGTTATTGTTTCGGGTTAGTTGAGCAACTGAGCCCAAGGAGGAAAGCAAGTCTGTTTCGCTCACGTTTTTGTTGTTTTCTCACGCATTGTGACTCCTGTATCTGATAGATACGGCTCGTGTAGATAAAGAAGTTTACAAAGTGAGGGTGATAAAGGTAAGCGAGATACCCGAGGCAGTCGAGAGATAATGTGCGCAGATGTCTTTTGCAGTTAACAAAGCCTGTTGTTTTCTTGCCTTACGTGCACGCGCGGCACATTAACTAATTGGACAATGATAATTAACGAGTACATGTTCAAATCTACCTTCAATGGCTTTGTTAATTGTTTGTCTATCTAAGCTCGCATCGACGTGGATTGCGGTCTTCTCGACATGTGCTACTGTTGGGCCTCAAGCCTCGTGCTGTGTAATGTGAACCCTCCAAAAGCTAGCTGTATATTTTAGTCACTGATCTATAGTATTTGACGGCATCTGAAAAATGTTCTGCAGTATTAACACAAGAAAAGTGCCCTCCCTTATTCCTAAATTTAGACCGATGCTTTACTAAAAGAGAAAACTCTACACCCCTATAATTATACTGGATTATGACTGTAGCCGACCTCAGGGATAGATATAAAGTATGGGAAAGTGACAGTTAATTTACAATTGCAGCATGTACACTGTAGGTCAAAAAAGAGCTTTTATTTATTTTATATTTTTCTCTTGCACATTTTGTCATATTAGTCTGTTGAATTTCTGCCATAGGGTACATTCCTCAGTTGTGCACAAACAGTATGACCTAGTGTGGAGTTAACATGCTAACAATGAACAATGCTAACTTAATAAACAATGGTCACTGTAATTCACACATCACTCCATGTGATGTGGTTAACTGCAGGCATGAATTCCTCAAAATTGTCAGTGTATTTGCCAGTTGAGCCCTATACATGCTGGAGGCCCCATACTGTACACCTTGTACTGCATGCTTACAAGGGACGGTGTACAATAGCAATTGATGTTGACAATGACGGAAATAGCCCTTGTGACAAACATGTTATGTCATGTAATATTCACAGACTGCCAGCTATTTCACAATTAGCTTATCTAACCATGCATGTCAGCTTCTACATTGAAATTGGACCAAATGACCAAAAAAATAAAATAACGAGTTGGAACTAGGGCCAGGCTATATGGAGAAAATCAAATAAAAAAACATTTGACCAAATTACCTCATTATCGCAAATATATTGTAGAGTTGACTATAGGTGCTTTCACAAAATATTTACACAATGAGAATTTTGATAAATAATCATCAGTAATGTGGACATAATGTGGGTAGTAATAAGACAAATAATACAACAGTCTGGTAAGTTCAGAAATTGACATAACTTTACTGTAATGCAGCCTTTAAAACCAGGAAAAGACAACATGCCATATTAAAATATCCAAAATCTTGGACAATATCTACTCTCATATCACGATAGCGATATAATATCAATACATTGCCCAGCTCTAGTTGGAACTCTCTGTTTTTGTCCCTGTAGGTGCAACATAACCTGCCTTTATTGTGTTGCCATGGAAAAACCCTGGCGGGTGGAGTTCAGAAATGTGGGCTGCAGTTACTTCCCTCAGAGCAGAGTCGATTGCCACTACACACTGAGCTCACAGCACAACTGGGCCAGCAATGACTGGATAGGGCTCTTTAAGGTATTGTTAACCTGATGCCTGTAATAAAAATCAAGTGAATAAGGATGTATTTAACTGCAAAATAACAGCATTATTTCTTCTTCAGGTGGGATGGTTATCAGTGAAGGACTACCACACGTTTGTTTGGGCACTTGCACCGGCCGACAATCAAGAGGGCACAGATGTCAACTGCTGTGTGCACTTCCAGGGTACTAGTGCCCTTGTTTTCTAACTGTATTTTATTTCCCATAGTTAGGCAGAATCTAGTACAGTGCTTGGATCTGCACATAAAACCTTCAGCAGGAGATGGATGTTTCTGTAAATTGAATTGCTCTCTTGTACACAATAGGCCAGCGACTGGTGTATTGAGTGGAGGAAAATGTTAAGTTATTTCTATCTTAAAAGAGTATTTCCACAAATGTGGAAGGGAAAACTATCCTGTATAGAAGATAAATATCCCCTCAGCTTGGACAGCTTGGTTTGAATTAATTTCTTGAGGTTGAGTAATGAGGATGACAAAGACAATGGCTTTGTCAAAGCCTGCTTTGACCACGAATAGTCACTGGAGAATACAGTGCTCACTCTGTTCTGTCTATCAGTGGCAGCTGATAAGCCTGATTAAGTGTGAGAGGGACGTGCATCAGGAGTGGCATTGAACTCTAGAATAATGATTTAAAACTAACATGAACAGAATGTCATTCTACATTGGAAAAATAGTTATGGCTAAAGAAACAGCTGATGGTCCCTTATCATCAGCGATGCAGGGATTTAAAAAGAAGGTTGGTGGGCAGCACTGAACAAAGCGGGTGCTGGAAATTACAATAGGCCTACATTTGCTGTAGCTTATGTAATTCTGCCTTTGTTTTTCATCTGGTCCCTTTACTGTACAATGTGAAACAGAGAAAAAGAAAATCACTCTAAACATTAACATATACCCTGTGTGAGATAATTATAATATTAGGTTATATTAACGTTGGCTTACTTATGGGCTCGATGAAGTCACGGTCAGATTCGGCAGCAAGTGTCATAATGTCATCAGTCCTGTTTTGTTGAGGAAGAAAAATGAAAGAATTAAGACTGGATATATGGACACGTGGGGTTCAACTCAATAATCTCGAAGTCTGTTGCAAGGTTATTAATGGCACAACTAACTAGCTACCTAGCTAGTCAAGAAACCATTTGCCGGTGTTATACCCCTACTGGTTTCCACAACAACTGGTTACCGTCATAGACAGTTAAAGAAAGAAAAGGGTGTCCGTATGTTGTGTTTACCTAACAGCTGCCGCTGGGCTGCCTGTGGCACCAGATTCGTCACACAATCACAAACATATCCCTGGCGATTTTCAAATCGTTTCCCAAATCTACTGGCGCGAAAATGTTTGTCTAAGTAAGCCCCACATCACAGCCACCTACAAAAAAATAAGCTCTAGAAACAATATAACTTTGGGTCGAGGTGGTTGCGTTCTTGAGCCAACCACTTTTCTGTGACTCGTTGGCAATTGTGTATTTCGACAATATTTGACTATCGATCTGTTAAAATGTGTGTCAGTCACAATGTGTAGCTTAGTAGGTGGCTATGATGAAGTAGTAGTAGTCAATTTGTCGGTAGATGCGACCAAAGAAACGTGATAACTAACATCGGGTATTTCATAAACTAGAGCAAGGTAACCAGTTGTTGTAGATGAGCTCACAACGTGTTACCCGGTTGGTGACGTAGTTGATAAATAGGTAACTGGAAGAGATTTCTACGCACTATGATAGCTCACTGTAAACTGCGGGCTGCGTGAGATATTTGCCACAGATCGCACTCGACCCAAAGTTATATTGTTTCTAGACTTATTTTTTTTGTAGTGGCTGTGATTGGGGGCTTACTTACAAACATTTCGCGCCAGTAGATTTGGGAAACGATTTGAAAATCGCCAGGGATATGTTTTGTGTGTGTGACAAATCTGGTGCCACAGGCAGCCCAGCGGCACCTGTTAGGTACACACATACGGACACCCTTTTCTTTCTTTAACTGTCTATGACGGTAACCAGTTGTTGTGGAAACCAGTAGGGGTATAACACCGTATACGCTTAGCATTGCTGGTAACGTTACGTTAGCCTGATACTTTCTGAACCGAAAGCATGGGTAGCATCATTCGTTAACTGCATACTGTTTGCTTTTTTATTGAAACATGTAGCTTAGCTACATATTTAACTAGTGTGTATAATTAGCAGTTACCTTATTAGCGCATACACAGTATTGGAGCTATGGAAACGGCAGGCTGCTCCTCAGAGCCCCTGTCCTCAGTCACTGTTTTAATAGCTAGCTAACTATTTTTTTTGAACAATTCAGTGATTCTTTGATGTATTCCTGAACAGACAGTTTAAACTTAATATTCCCATCCAAGTTAACCCCAGTAAGACAGAAAAACACCGTACCTCACAAACGTGAGTAGGGTTATTTATTAAGAACAAAGATTGTTCAAAGTTGGCTAACCTAGCTGACGTTAGCCCTAAACAGCGCGGTTGGAGTTACCAGGGATCCTGTGCTCTTAAGTACTTTACCGGAGAATCTAAACAGGAACTCACTCGAAGTAACGGGACTTGTCGACGATATGTCAGAATGGGAAGTTTATTCCAGGTCACTGTAAAGTTCAAAACTCAGCTAAATCTTAGGAGTTTACGTAATTCCCACAGAAGACTTTGCAATCGCTGTAAAATTCAAATATGGCGCCCAACCCATTTTTTTTTCTTAACACTTACCTGTGCTGACATACCTGATTGCTTCCACTGGTGTTAATAAGCTGTACTGCAACCTTGTGCTCAAAAATCACTGTTGCTGCAATAACACAAAAGTCTTGGAATACAATTAGAATTTTCTTTTATACATTACAAAATTAAAACCATATTTGTAAACAATCGTAACTCTTTGAAGACTTGTATGAATACCAAAATACTAACTGTCAGCTGTGTTCATAAAGAGTATATTTATCTTCAAAGGTGATTAACTCTTCCAAAATAAAGATTGTTTAATATCTAAAGGTCTTTTAGCTTCCACCTTGTTCTTTGTTCACACTATACATAGCATCATTGGAAGACAGCTCATCAATGAAAATTGGGCTACTTTGAAACACAATTATCTTCACTGAAATTTATTTCAACATGTTTCCTCTTTATTCCAAACATTTTTAGCCTCCTACCTACCCAAGCCCAGCTCCCAAGAGTATGAGTTTGTATACATCGATGCTAAGGGGGAAGTGTTCTCCCGCAGCTCCAAATCACTTTCTGCCTCCAAAGCCACTTGAGGATCTGGTGACCCTTGAGGAGGAGCCCATGGAGAGGAAGGAGGCACGACATGTTGCTGGTAGTGCCCAGGGCTGAACTGCTGCAGGTAAGCACGCAAATGCCAAATAGTTTACTAGACAGGTATGAAGGAGAGTTTTCAGTTTTCCAAATGAATGATTAAACAAATGCTGGGAAATCAATACTGTTGTTTACTGCTGCACACAAAGACTAGAGCACTAATATGTTCCCCATCCACTGCACCGCTTCCTCCTGTATCTTGTCAGAGTGACTGCAGGAATGCTGCAAGCGTGCAATCTCCAGGCGCAGGAGCGGCAACAAGCAGAGGGAGAAAGAGAAGGAGGAGTACAAGAGGGCAAGGGAGGCCTGGGACAGACGACACAAGGTTAGAAAGTGATATCGCCAACTGCAGAAGAGCTGAAGCAGTCAGAGAAGGTCAAGGAGATGGAGATGGAGCAGAAGGTGGTGTATAGAGCTTAACAAATGACAGGGCAATTTATTTGACTAGGACCATTTGCCCCTTACAATTCCATACTTAGTTTCTGTATCTCCGGCCTCATTCTCTGATGAAAAGCACATCTCTTCTCAACAATGCTCTAATATAAAATTCTACAGTTATTCATTAAAATGTCTTGGTTTTATATTAAAATGCTAACGTAAAAATATATTTTTTTTTTATGGATAGCCTAGTCTATGCCATGATAAATTAAATTCCTAAAAAATTAAAATGCCTTTGGTCTGTGGAGAACAGGCTTTTGGAGCACTAGCCCAGGAGAAACGTGATTTATTGGATTCAGGGAGGCGAGCAAAATGCAATCAAGAGCTGGAGCGATATCAAAACCCTGACTCAGACAACTGTAGAGAGAGAGACAGAGTTGGAAGGTGTGACATTTTCTTTCTTTTTTTCGCTTTGTCTCTTCTCCTTTTTGAGTTTTATGTGTGTCTCATAAACTTTGATCATCAGTAACTAATCTGTGTGTGTGCAGGATGAAGGAGAGAGCAAAGAGAGCAGGAGCTCAGAGAAAAGAAGAGGAGTGTGAGAGAAAGAGCCTGCGGTAGTTATAATTCAGAACATGCTGTATATCTTATAACTTGTGTCTCTGTTGTTCCACATCTCACCTTTCATCATGTCTTTCTTTTAGACCAAGCTGGAACAGACAGAAAGTGAACTCCGAAGTCTGTGTAAGGAGTTCCAATTCCTGAGGAATTCGTTGGCCCAGAGAGACACAAGTGTCCTGCAGCTTCAAAACAGCATCACCACCCTCACCCAAAACCACCACTGCCCACAGGAAAGAGGTCAAACAAGATTACTTGCGTTTAATTCAGCACCTTCTATCAATGGAGAAGTATTTGCACCTGACACCAGATTTATCTGGGGCAAACAAATGACTCAATTACTGGAGATCCGATGTTGTTTTCTATTATACCTTTTCTTTGTGATTTAATCTTACATATGGATGTAGTTTTTCAATATGCTTAGCTTTAATAAGAGTTATATGTCAGCACATCCTAAAACTTTGCATTGCAAATTCATTATTAGTTATTAGACTGCATTCTATGGGAATCACCTACAGTTACATAATGTAGCCAGTACACACTTTCATGTCCTTCATGGCCAGGCAGAGAACAGGGCCACACTGAAGGAGCGAGCCTGCGGGAGCATCTGAACGCGAGCGAGCGTGCTGCAGAGGGCTTGAAGAGTGATCTAAGTGCCATGGTGGTCCAGAGGGATCACGGGCAGAGCGCTTTG
>NC_045739.1:9834653-9848191 GCF_008692095.1 Etheostoma spectabile
CTTTTCTGTGACTCGTTGGCAATTGTGTATTTCGACAATATTTGACTATCGATCTGTTAAAATGTGTGTCAGTCACAATGTGTAGCTTAGTAGGTGGCTATGATGAAGTAGTAAGTAGGCATTTGTCGGTAGATGCGACCAAAGAAACGTGATAACTAACATCGGGTATTTCATAAACTAGAGCAAGGTAACCAGTTGTTGTAGATGAGCTCACAACGTGTTACCCGTTGGTGACGTAGTTGATAAATAGGTAACGGAAGAGATTTCTACGCCTATGATAGCTCACTGTAAACTGCGGCTGCGTGAGATATTGCCACATCGCACACTCGACCCAAAGTTATATTGTTTCTAGACTTATTTTTTTGTAGTGGCTGTGATTGGGGGCTTACTTACAAACATTTCGCGCCAGTAGATTTGGGAAACGATTTGAAAATCGCCAGGGATATGTTTTGTGTGTGTGACAAATCTGGTGCCACAGGCAGCCCAGCGGCACCTGTTAGGTACACACACTACGGACACCCTTTTCTTTCTTTAACTGTCTATGACGGTAACCAGTTGTTGTGGAAACCAGTAGGGGTATAACACCGTATACTTAGCATTGCTGGTAAACGTTACGTTAGCCTGATACTTTCTGAACCGAAAGCATGGGTAGCATCATTATCGTTAACTGCATACTGTTTGGCTTTTTTATTGAACATGTAGCTTAGCTACATATTTAACTAGTGTGTATAATTAGCAGTTACCTTATTAGCGCATACTACAGTATTGGAGCTATGGAAACGGCAGGCTGCTCCTCAGAGCACCTGTCCTCAGT
This sequence comes from Etheostoma spectabile, assembly GCF_008692095.1. Taxonomy (NCBI): domain Eukaryota; kingdom Metazoa; phylum Chordata; class Actinopteri; order Perciformes; family Percidae; genus Etheostoma; species Etheostoma spectabile. Next base: position 9,835,468 of record NC_045739.1, read on the forward strand.
CACTGGTTTTAATAGCTAGCTAACTAACTTTTTGAACAAAATTCAGTGATTCTTTGATGTATTCACTGAACAGACAGTTTAAACTTAATATTCCCATCCAAGTTAACCCCAGTAAGACAGAAAACAACCGTACCTCACAAACGTGAGTATGGTTATTTATTTAAGAACAAAGATTGTTCAAAGTTGGCTAACCTAGCTGACGTTAGCCCTGAAACAGCGCGGTTGGAGTTAGCCAGGGATCCTGTGCTCATTAAGTACTTTACCGGAAGAATAACTAAAACAGGAACTCACTCGAAGTAAGCGGGACTTGTCGACGATATGTCAGAATGGGAAACGTTTATTCCAGGTCACTGTAAAGTTACAAAACTTCAGCTAAATCTTAAGGAGTTTACGTAATTCCCACAGAAGACTTTGCAATCGCTGTAAAATTCAAATATGGCGCCCAACGCCATTTTTTTTCTTTATCACTTACCTGTGCTGACATACCTGAGTGCTTCCACTGGTGTTAATAAGCTGTACTGCAACCTTGTGCTCAAAAATCACTGTTGCTGCAATACGACAAAAAGTCTTGGAAATACAATTAGAATTTTCGTTTTATACATTACAAAATTAAAACCATATATTTGTAAAACAAATCCGTAAACTCTTTGAAGACTTGTATGAATACCAAAATACTAACTGTCAGGCTGTTTCATAAAGATGTATAGTTATCTTCAAAGGTGATTAACTCTTCCAAAAATAAAGATTGTTTAATTATCTAAAGTGCATTTAGCTTCCACCTTGTTCTTTGTTCAACACTATACATAGCATCATTGAGAGACAGCTCATCAATGAAAATTGGGCTACTTTGAAACACGATTATTCTTCACTGAAAATTTATTTCAACATGTTTCCTCTTTATTCCAACACTTTTTAGCCTCCTACCTACCCAAGCCCAGCTCCCAAGAGTATGAGTTTGTATACATCGATGCTAAGGGGGAAGTGTTCTCCCGCAGCTCCAAATTCACTTTCTGCGCTCCAAAGCCACTTGAGGATCTGGTGACCCTTGAGGAGGAGCCCCATGGAGAGGAAGGAGGCACAGACATGTTGCTGGTAGTGCCCAGGGCTGAACTGCTGCAGGTAAGCACAGCAAATGCCAAATAGATTTACTAGACAAGGTATTGAAGGAGAGTTTTCAGTTTTCCAAAATGAATGATTAAACAAATGCTGGGAAATCAATACTGTTGTTTACTGCTGGCACACAAAGACTAGAGCACTAATATGTTCCCCATCCACTGCACCGCTTCCTCCTGTATCTTGTCAGAGTCGACTGCAGGAATGTCTGCAAGAGCGTGCAGAGTTGCTCCAGGCGCAGGAGGCGGCAAACAAGCAGAGGGAGAAAGAGAAGGAGGAGTACAAGAGGGCAAGGGAGGCCTGGGACAGACGACACAAAGGGTTAGAAAGTGATATCGCCAACCTGCAGGAAGAGCTGAAGCAGAGTCGAGAGAAGGTCAAGGAGATGGAGATGGAGCAGAAGGTGGTGTATAGAGCTTAACAAATGACGGGCAATTTATTTGACTAGGACCAATTTGCCCCTTACAATTTCCATACTTAGTTTCTGTATCTCCGGCCTCATTCTCTGATGAAAAGCACATCTCTTCTCAAACAATGCTCTAATATAAAATTCTACAGTTATTCATTAAAATGTCTTGGTTTTTATATTAAAATGCTAAACGTGAAATATATATATTTTTTATGGATAGCCTAGTCTATGCCATGATAAATTAAAATTCCTCATAAAAATTAAAATGCCTTTGGTCTGTTAGGAGAAACAGGCTTTTGGAGAATCACTAGCCCAGGAGAAACGTGATTTATTGGATTCAAGGGAGGCGAGCAAAATGCGAATCAAAGAGCTGGAGGACGATATCAAAACCCTGACTCAGACAACTGTAGAGAGAGAGACAGAGTTGGAAAGGTGTGACATTTTCTTTCTTTTTTTCGCTTTGTCTCTTCTCCTTTTTTGAGTTTTATGTGTGTCTCATGAATACTTTTGATCATCAGTAACTAAATCTGTGTGTGTGCAGGATGAAGGAGAGAGCAAAGAGAGCAGGAGCTCAGAGAAAAGAAGAGGAGTGTGAGAGAAAGAGCCTGCAGGTAGTTATAATTCAGAACATGCTGTATATCATTATGAAACTTGTGTCTCTGTTGTTCCACATCTCACCTTTCATCATGTCTTTCTTTTAGACCAAGCTGGAACAGACAGAAAGTGAACTCCGAAGTCTGTGTAAGGAGTTCCAAGTCCTGAGGAATTCGTTGGCCCAGAGAGACACAAGTGTCCTGCAGCTTCAAAACAGCATCACCACCCTCACCCAGAAACTCACCACTGCCCACAGGAAAGAGGTCAAACAAAGATTACTTGCGTTTAATTCAGCACCTTCTATCAATGGAGAAGTATTTGCACCTGACACCAGAATTTATCTGGGGCAAACAAATGATCTCAATTACTGGAGATCCGATGTTGTTTTCTATTATACCTTTTCTTTGTGATTTAATCTTACATATGGATGTAGTTTTTCATAAATATGCTTAGCTTTAAATAAGAGTTATATGTCAGCACATCCTAAAACTTTGCATTGCAAATTCATTATTAGTTATTAGACTGGCATTCTATGGGAATCACCTACAGTTACATAAATGTAGCCAGTACACACTTTCATGTCCATTCATGGCCAGGCAGAGAACGAGGCCACACTGAAGGAGATGCGAAGCCTGCGGGAGCATCTGAACGCGAGCGAGCGTGCTGCAGAGGGCTTGAAGAGTGATCTAAGTGCCATGGTGGTCCAGAGGGATCACGGGCAGAGCGATTTGCATCAAGCTCGTCTGCAGGCTGCCCAGCTCACCCTTCAGCTTGCAGATTCCAGTCTGGCCCAGAGAGAGGGAAGAGCCCGCTGGGCCCAGGAGAGACAGAATCTGCAGCACAGTGCTGAGGTACTGTATCCCTGCAGAACATCCAACCTGAAGTGCAGAATATAAGACATTTGTACTGAGTTTTGAATATGTTTTTTCGACAAGTCCCATTACTGTCCAAATATCTTAACATAATATTACTGTCCTGATGTTTCAAAACAGCATCTGACGGCTTCAGGATGAAATGTTCCCATAGCTCTCCTAAGTGGCAAACATTGTTTATCCTATTGTGCACTGCAGCTGTAAAGTCGAGTCAAGTTTTTACACATTATGTGTGTCACCCTGACAGAAGGACCACGAGCGTCTGGAGAAAGTCAACACAGAGATGCAGAGGATGGAGGAGAGGCTGCAAGAAGAGAGAATGGAGAGAGTGAAGCTGGAGGTCGAGCTTGGGAGAGAAAAGGATTGCAACCGGGTGAGAAAGAATACTAAGAGCTTACTGCATTCAGTGTTTGTTATTAAAGGGTCATTATGTTCACCCCAGTGTGTTTGTAGTAAATAAAACTACATTTACCATACAGAAATGACAGGAGCATTCAAATTCTCATCTAACTCCAAGCAAGAAAGCATACTACACAGCATACTACACAGCTGTCATTCTGAAATCATAGTATCTGTTATATTGTTCTGACAAATTCTGTCATCCTCTCATATCTGGCCTACAGGTTCAGCTGAGTGAAACCCGCAGGGAGCTCCAGGAGTTGAAGGCCAGCCTGAGGGTTGCCCAAAAAGAGAAGGAGCAGATGCTTGCAGAGAAACGGGTCAGAAACACAGTTGGCTTAGTCACATGGGACAACTGGAATTTATGCTGACAGAAAATTTGTCCAAAATGTGGGAAACTATACTGATTTGGGATTGTATATTAATGTGTAAACACTGCATACATTGTGTCATGGGTACTGACTTTGTGCCCTGTTTATTATCAGCTGATCTCAAGGCTAATGAATGGCTTGTATGGAATAACAAGTAATTTGCATCAGTTTTATTCTAATAAGGTCACAACTGCAGTACTTTAGTTGTTATCATCTTTAAATTTAGTACAAAGCCAAGCTTGAGTACACAATATACAGGGATTGTGAATGTCCCATGTGTTAGGAATCCTAACACATCCAGATTGTTTAGTCTGTTGTTGTCTTCTTAGTTGTTATTGTACAATATAAATTGTTTATAGTGCAATATAAATCAGTAGATTTCAGGGCAGTCAGTGCTGCCGCTGTTAAAGTGCTTGCAGAGTTTTTGTTGGCTAACCACCATCACATTCATTCGCTACTGGCAGAGTAGATAGTCAATGTTTTTAAAATCAGTGTCCAGCTTAATTTTAACATCCGCTATATGGGAGCATAGGAGCCAATCTGTGGCACATCATAAATCAAACACGTTTATTGAACAGTGATAATGATGTTTATATAATAGCAAGTGTTGTGTTTGTGTATTTGTAACCATTTTATGTGGGTTTGGCTTAAAGAAGTTGGACATCATGAGGGTTATGAGGGTGATGGCTGTTATAGCCATGATGAAAGATCTGCACTGGTGTGTGATATGATGACTGTATTTTCCACCACAGGAGTTGATGGAATACATCTGTCAGCTGGAGCAGAAGCTGGGAACAGTGGCCAGTGCCGAGTGGAGCGCTGCCCCGATTGCCTCAACAGGTGAATGGAGCCACACATTAATCTACTGTGTGCCCTGCAGATGTGAACAGTAAAAATGTTAACTATCATTCAACAGCAACACTAAATATTGCTCAGAATGGTGTGTCATGGAGGCTACAGGAGCAGTGCTCTGAGGAAAAGTGACCCCTTTTGCAATTGTTTCTATCTGACAGGGCGGCCTGGCAGCACATTATCTGACTCTGAGGACGAGAACCCAGAGGCTTTGCAGCCCCTCCGTCCCCCAAGATCTCTGGGACACTACAGCCTGTGTGAGCCGGGCCAGCTGGACTCTTTGCTCCTTGCCACCCCTCCTTCCTCCCCCAGGGAAGTGGAGAGGAGCGCAGTAGTCATCAACCAACCAGCCCCGCTCTCATTGCCACACCAGGCCGACGCTGACACTCTGGCGCACAGCTCTGATTCGGTGAGACACGCTTTCTGAGCCATTCAGCGTCACCATAGTCTAATTGCATGTGATACGGAAAACGAGCTATGTCGTTCATGCTGATAGCCATGTACACCACTTAAACATGGACAGTGGATCGTTTGATACAGACATTATCTCCAAGAAGTAATTAGGCCGATAGTCTGCAAGTTGTTAGACTGTAATAGCCTCTCTCTCTCTCTCTCTCTCTCTCTCTCTCTCTCTCTCTCTCTCTCTCTCTCTCTCTCTCTCTCTCTCTCTCTCTCTCTCTCTCTCTCTCTCTCTCTCTCTGTGTGTGTGTCTTTCTGGTGTAAAGGAGGAGGAATCTGATATACTTCAGTGTGCAAGACCCAGCTCTGGAGAGGAAACAGCACTTTTGCTGCCTGAGCAGGCTGACACTGTTCTCAGGTACAACTTTCCCCTCAAACTCATATTCATAAAATATTTCCACACACAATGGCCCCTTCCTGCCCCCTTACTTCCGGCGCCTATGCTTGAACCACACCCATATTCGAACTCTGCCTTTATTTTTAACTACCCATCTGTCTGTAAAGTTGTGACTGCATCTTGCACAGTTGTGACACTGTCATGGTGACAGACAGACAGACAGAGAGACATATAAACACCTCCCAAAATACTCAAAGCCTCTGTGGTAGTTTCTGTTACAATAGGTTAGACTAGCAAGGTGAAAACGGTACCAGCGTTACTGTCACAGCTGGTAACAAACCAAACACAGTTAAAGATTTAAAATCCAAACATGGAGCTTTGCATTACTGGCTGCATATTAAAATGAATTTTTTTTTGAGGCCAAACAATTCAACTGTTTTTTTCCTGTCATGCTGGCTGGTTTTAAACAGCAATGTTTAATACTTTATGAGCCCATGGCTTGATTTGTGTGTACAAATCTCTTACTCTACAAAGCAATTATTGAACACAGCAGTCAGATAAATGCAGTGGAGGAAAAATCATATTTATTTCTTTAATATAATGAAGTTAAAGCCTAAAGTATCTTAAAAAGGAAGAATAAGGTACTTGTACTTGAACATAGTACTTGAGTACTACGTTTCTTTCTACCTCTGGTCTCACACAGAAATAGTTTCAGGCGTACACGATGAATTCAAAGCTTGACACATGCGACCAATTATTTATGGTGACGGGGTAAGTATGGCTGGAAGATAGAAGTTTTGAATATGTGGTCGTAAAAGAAGTTGAGTTCGGGTGAGGCAGGGGAGACTGTGTGAGACAGAGCTGGGGCGTGGGAGGGGCAAGATGGGAGGACAAGGGGACAGATAAGTTGACAGCAAGCTGTAGCAATGATTTACCTGAGGGGTGTACCGCAGTCACGGGCCAATTTTCAGCATCATTAAAGCCCTCTCTCTCCCACTCACCCGCTCCTTCAGTCTATCCTCCTCTTTCAACCAGAATGTGTGTTTCTTTCAGTTTTTCACACACGAACACTCTGCTTTGTCTCCTCCAGTGATCTGGCTGACACCTCGCTATGGTAACCAGTTGACATCCAGCCACGGCGAGCAATCTAAGCCGGGACAAAATTGGACTTTCTTGGAGTTAATGTAGTTCCACGTTGCTTCCACCAACAAGCACATATACAGCTCAGTCACTACACAGACAAAATGTTAATATGCAATTTACATTGTACTTACCATGAACCTTGGTTTTCCCCTCTTAGACTGTTGTGTTATTGCCCTCGCTGTTTTGTGTTTAGGAATGACATAATGCTTGTAGTGGCAGGTCAACTCTGTGTTTATGACTGACATAAGACTGTTGCACAGTTTGAAACAGCGTGCTTTTGGGCATGGGCTCTAGCGTTTGAGAGTTCACAGGCTGTAGCAGAATGATTTCTGTTGAATCATTGCTATGTCGAGAGCTTTACGATGGATGTTATGTCGTTTTTATGACATTTGTGATTAGGAGTCATGACAGGCACTGTAATTATGATGTTTTGTGAAGGCCCAGCTCCACTGGAAATCATGGCAAAACACTCTTCCAGCATTAAATTCTCCACAGCAGCTTTGAACGCTATTCACAACAGTATAAAGTAATGATACAGCCTCATGCTAGAATTGCAGTAATGTAGGTCTATGACATCATTTTTCTCCTCCATTTACTCATAACTAAGATTTGATATGCACTTTCCTGTATGCATTAGCAGTTGATTGTTGTCATTCAGATGCAGTTACGGAGATTTAGTGACGCAGTGGCGCTCTAATACGGACAAGCATTTGAAATGGGAAGCTTATTGAGCGGATTGTTTTAAAGTCTATTAAATAGATGCCAGATGCAACTTTCTACTTCAGTACCTTCATATCATCATTATTATAAAATTAATGCTCATAAGCTTTTCACTATAGATCAGCTGCAGTTTTTACTTGTAACGATCCTGGATTTAATAAAAATGAAAGGGTAATTTACTAGCTGGCCATTTGGGTATGTAGTGTTTGTTACAGTTTGTATTTTACAGAAATCTTTCTCACATTCATGCAGTTCTAAATTTGTGCCTAAAAAAAAAAAAACAAAAAAGAGTCAAAGAAAAGCATCTTTATAGATCCTGACATTATGAGATGGTGTTGGTATTTTCCTCTAGCCCGATGGCAATATACAGCCTAATAAAAAATAGCTGGTTACCTTTTAATCAATACCATTTGCATTTTTCATGATTTTCTATTTATAATTAACTTGAGTTATGCTGCAGCAAAATTCTATTCAGGTTTAGTTAGGGGTTTTCACACAACTGTCCGTGCAATGTGTGACAAGTTTTCCATGCTTGGCTAAGAAGATCAGAAACTTTGATGCTTGATTTTATCTGCTGTATTTGCACCCTATTTTTACTATCAAAGAGTTTTTAGATGAAAAGTTGATATATGGATACTTAAAATGTCAGCTGTGTCCTTTCATCATTATAATTATCTTTATTAATATCATTGTATGTTGTGTTTACGGATATTTAATCGTCACTTTTTTGTTTTCACATTCTGCTTTCAAATACTCATGTTTGACTCTATTAAGATTTGATATATGAGTTATGTTGTTGCAAGATATTGGTGCTAATGAAAGGGAATGATACCGGCATGTTGAGTTTAAGGTGAGAGAAATTGATTTTGAATGTTTTAACAGGAGGAACAGGATTGTGAAGGTAGTCATGAAAGGAGTGTCTGTCCATCCTCATGTTACTGGCTCCATGTTGATTCTCCTTAGTATAAAAGTGGGAATGTTTTGAGGCGCCTGGTATTCTTTCCCAGTAGAAAGCACACTACACTACAATACATGTATTCTCCATAGTCCTTGTTTGTGCTGTGATGTTTGTAATCTGACTTTATGTTTTAGGGAAGTTATTCTTTTGTTGTTCCACTGAGAGCTCCAGTACGAGTGCACCTCGTCGGGACACCGTCTCCAGTTGCAATAAAGCTCCAGTGGTTATGGTTTGTTTTGAAGTTTTGTGTGTGAAGGTTATCCCACATGTACACCACTGTGTATTTTCTCATCAGTCATATAAGGCTTTGGGTGGAGTTTGGCTATATAATAAAATGGTTTATGTATCTATTATTTGGTCTAATGTGTCTTTTTCTGGCCAGAGATCATAGCGATATTTTGCTTCTCACATGACATTTCACTGGTAATTAACTAGGCCATTTCTTTTCACACATCTGTATAACCTATATCCCCTTTTGGCTCATTGCCTGTTTCAAATACATTTCTCATTCTGGATTTTCTCTCCACTCACCTTTGGCTCTCCCGCACGCTCCCCTCAGGCCTGACCTCCCCATCATCTTCATCCTTGTGTTTCCCCACTCCTCCGGCAGTCTCTTGCCTCTTTCTTTTAAGCTTCCATCTACCACACTCCCTCCATCTTAAGTCTGGGGTGACGGTAGCTAATTATAAAATCAATGATGCCGTGCTGCCTAGTTTACAGCCCCCTCTAAAACCTTAACTGGGAAATCACTGTGGGATTGATGACTCCCTCACTCTTTATCTCTTTTAATTAGAAATGTAAAAGATATGAAGACCCAGAGGCCAGAACACATCTCCTAGTTTTTATGACCCCGACGTTCGCCTTCCCCAGCTCTCACTCCCCTTCCTCAAATCACCCCTTTCCTTACCTGGCCTTGTTTATTTCCTCTTCCTCCCTTTCTGCAGGCACACCCTCCATTCTCACACTTGTCACAGATACTTTCTGCATACCCTTTCTTTAAGATCCCCCACCTGCCTCTCTGCTCGCACAGTGGAAGGCGTTACATTTATGGTCTTTGCATTTGAAAACGTTTTTCACATTCCCCTCTCCACTCCTCCCTTGACTGATTCCCGACCTTTCATTTACTGCATAATGTAACAAATGACGAACATGTCCTTTCTGTCTGTTCTGACCCAAGCAGGAGACATACTGTAAATGATGTGCTGTTTCACAGTGTGACCCCGCTTCCACCTCCATGCATCTCGCACATGACATATGCGCCTCTCTGTCTTGTATATAGCTTTAGGGTCACACAGAAAGACCCCACAGTTTTTTTTCGATCACAAGCACCTTGACTGCCTTTATCACACCCTGAGTTCAGGCCCTTCCTCCCTAACTGCTGCCAGGAGCACTTGGGTTCAGTGAGCTTTATCCTCCCGATCACTCTTTGAGGAGCCAGCTTCTCCTGCTCCATTATCTCTCCTGTGTGTTGACTCAGGTACCACTGCAGTTAGCTTGTGTTCAGAGCAAACTCAGCAAATGTGCTCTCTCTGTGTTTTAAATATTCAAATCAATGTCTTTGGTATGCTACACTCATGACCTATCTTTACGGATGCTTTGCTATTTTTTTATGAATAATTGATGTCCTGAGGCTGCAAGAATATTACAAGGGAGATTTTACCCTTTATAGGTTCATTGTACAGTTCTTTTCCCAGGGGCTGTTCTCTTCCCATTTCCATCCTTTTTTTTCCATTTCCAGTGAAAAAGCCTTCCTACCTCTAGTAATTAGTTAATCCAGCATCACTGATGTGGAAGGATGAGTATATAGAAATCTTGCCTGGCTCCTTTAAACTCCCCCAAGCACACCCTAACCCTCTCAAGGGTTCCCATGGTAACACCTTGCAGGGGCTCAGTATATGAGACCATTTGATTGTTCCTTGTAAAATAGTGTATAAGGTATGGACCTTATTTTAATTCCAGTCTGGCATTATTGATCTGTCTTTAATGATAGTTAATTAAAGCAATCATATAATTGATAGAATCTCATCTCTGTTTATCACCCTCCTCTGATTCTCTCTCTCGCTCTCTATTAATAAAATCAAGGTGAGGCATTAGTATCCCACACTGGTACGCCGAAAAAAGAGAGATGTTTACTATCTCAGGATGTCAAGAGAGCTGGTCTTATCAGTCACAGTGACTCAAAGTAATACATCTGTGACAATAAATTACTCTTGATTTGTTGTGACACTTGTAAGTAATCTGAAATGTGTTTAAAAGGTTTTCCTTGTTTTATTTATTTGCTTGTTTCAAAAGTGTTTTTTAAAATATTCTGACAAATGTGTTGACTTTAAGTTGAGTTTTTTTTTTTTTTACATTTCACAGGTTATTACAGAACTAGACTCAGTTTTGGATCCAAGATGCTCCCTTTTACAAGATCAAATATCGCATGAGTCCAATAAAATCATGTTGGACCATGTTCTGATTGTTTAGCTGGAAGCATCATTTTTGTTTTCTTTGGCAATATGAACACGATTCATATCTGAATTATTTTCGTTTTCAATCTGCCAGATTTCTTTTTGATTAATAGTTTATGAAACATAAAAATCAGGGGAAAGTGCCCATTAAAACTTTGCAGAGCAGCAGGAGATGTCTTCAAATGTCTTGTTTTGTCCAACCAAAAGTCAAATAACATAGATATAATTAATATACAATGACATGGAAAGCAGAATGTCTTGTTGTTTCATTTGGGGTGTACATCTCTCTAATGTGCACTCTTTTTTTCTGTGCATGTTCACCTTTCAAAAAAACAATAAATAAATCCTAACAGATACATTTACTTTTAAACTTCTAAAGCACTCTATCTTTGAGACAAGACTTAAGGACTTTATGCTACCTCCAACTGCACTGTGAACAAATCTTAGGAACAGACCTTTATCTGATGTCCTTGTTCAGCAGGAGACTGTGATTTATTGGCCTCTGCACCCGCAGCTCTCCATGACCTAGCGGACCTTGTTCTTATCCTCCATGCAGCAGTGTTCACCCTACAGTCATGGTGCAAGAGCTCCCTCTACTGATACATTTGGTAATGCATGGTTATATCCACTCAAAGCTACTACTTTATAGGGGTAAACTGATTATCAATTGATCATTTTGCATGAGGAAGGAAAATTAAATTAACAAGTCCAATAATCTCACAAAAGTAGTTTATTGTGCCTCTTACTGTTTATATGGCTTTTCTTTGTATGACAAGAGTTGACATAAACAGACGGTAGACAACACCTTGGCCATGTTGAAAAACAAAAACCTAATCTCAATGTTCTGCCTGCATTACCATCACTGACATCATGACAAGCCAGCAGAGAGAGAAGGGATGAGGTCATCACACGGATGTTGTGTGACAGCACCGTGCTGAGAACATTAACCCAACGCTCCACACACACCACACACCACACAACACACCACCACACACACACACACACACACCACACACACACACACACCACACACACAACACACACACACACACACACACCCACACACACACACACACACCACACACACACACACACACACACACACACACACACAACACACACACACACATTCAGAAAAGTGGGACCTCTCACCGCTACAGAAATAATGTTCATATTGCTTCAAAGAGAGACAGAAAAAACATTTGTACTGTATTTCAGCCGCGCTCTCCCAGCTGATCGCCTATACTGAGACATTTTGGCAATAAAGAAATGATACATGAGAACACATAATCCTCCACAACTCATTTAAAGGGAAGTGAGGATACACACAAGAAGGCAAAATGATATAATGGCTTTTGGGATGAGAAGGCGGTTTGATGCATGGATGCCAGTGCGAGCACAGGCGGGGCAGTGTTGGTGACAAGGATACATTTGTCCCCTTCTGAAAGAGTCAGACTGGCATCCATGTTTTTTCTCAGACTTTTCGCCTTCTGTGTACATGTAGAGGGGTTGAGCTGATCAAAACAGAGTCAAGAATACACACATAAATATTGCCTGTTTCTAGCATGCCAGACAGCAGCTAGGGTTTGGTCCTTACTGAAAAGCCCTGAGTCTGATTCCAAAATGTCTTCCATAAAGTTTCCTGCTTTCAACTTGCATATGTCTTTGATTGTTGTGTTGAAGCATGATGTTGCTACTGTGTGTGGATATTTTTCATCCATGCTGAAAGTGTGCATTCGTCTACTGACATCATCAGGGAGTGCTCTAAGGTTGATTGCATTCTATATGTTTATGTTATCATCAGTTTTGGACATGCTGGATGAGATATAAGCTCGCAGACAGTAACTCTACTCTCAGCGGACGAGATGTGCCTTGCTTAAATAGAGGATCACAAAAGTGCTACATATACGGTCAAGTGTAAATCTCTGTCCGGGCAGGCTGTCGATGCCAGGTTGGCACGTCTGCTACAGCTGAGGGTAGAGGGCATGGAGTGTGTGTGTATACGTCTGTTTGTTTGTGTGTGTGTGTGTGTGTGTGTGTGTGT
>NC_045739.1:9848201-9858315 GCF_008692095.1 Etheostoma spectabile
GTGTGTGTGTGTGTGTGTGTGTGTGTGTGTGTTAGTGCATGTGAGAGTGAGCGCTGGATCGTGGCTGGAGTCCCTGCCAGTAGTTAAACTCATGCTCCAAAGATGACTTTCCTAACTTTGGCACAAAGATACTTAATTCCATATTGACAGCTTCAGTTGGCTACAACGAGAGAAAATAGAATAATGCCAATTCCCTGATAACAGAAACTGATTAAGTCACTGCAACATAACAATAGTATTCTGGGTTGATTATCATTGACATCCACAGTGAGCCAAAGTGCCCAAAAAGCCCCAGCTAAGCATATGTAGCTGATAAGGAAGACCCAGCCAGTTCTGATTACCCTTCTTTTCCCCAGAATATCTTCTCAGGAAAGCTCTTCTCAAAGAAAATACTCATTTAAAAGGATTCATATATAAAACCAGAATAACAAATAAAGACAAAAATGTAATGGTATATAGATATGTATGGACTTATTCATAAATTGAAGGAAAAAAAGAAAGTAAAGTAAAACGTAAAACAATCTCCACAAAAACAAAAGATTAGCATACTCAATTTGGTTTTGCCCTGTACTCTTGTTGTCTTTTGAGAAATGTGCTTGTTGTAATCCATTGAGTCAACTGCTCAGTTCTGGTGTCTGGTTTGGCCTTTCCCCTATTTAGATATAAACAACAATATAGGGGAAAAAATGACGTTTATCTTTCTCAAAGAGTTTTTGTTCTTTTTGTCAGGTTTACTTCCCTCTTGGCTATGCCAGGAGTTCATATGGTTTACTGTCATCTCTCCTTTACTTTATTGTTCTGTAGTTCACCTGTCATGGACCATGTGGCCGGAGTTAGAAGTGTCTCATAAGGCTCTGCTGTGCTCCGCTGTGGAAGACACAGTGATGTGCAGTAAGGAGAGCGAAGGGGGGAGGTAAGGCCAGCATTTTGTTGAGGTGAGTGAGTGAGGTTGTGTTGTAAGTATCTATGTGTGTGTGTGTGTGTGTGTGTGTGCGTGTGTGTTTGAACCTGCATGTACTGTACATGAGTGTGTGTATGTATGAAATGCTCTGTTCACTGCGCCCTCCCAACAAGGCCTTTCCTTGAACCATCTATGGCATCCAGAACCCCCCAGGGCTCCCCATCACTGTCCGAGCCCCTGTCCCGATCTTCATCCCCCACATCCTCATCGTCGTCTTCATCCTCCTCCGGCGATGGTTCGCTGCCATTCTCTGTGGCCCAGCCGTCGTCCTCATCCTCAGCCTCCTGCTTGACCTGGGCTTGTGGTGGTGGTGGAGGTGGCGGTGGCGGTGGTGGCGGGGGGCTCTCGCTGCCCTCTGTTTGGTCTTCAAAGGCCTCTGGGTTCTCAAGCATCTCCCTGATCAAAGGGGGCATTGGCCCTGGGATCTCCATCTTCAGAGTAATGGCTCTCTCCGCACCTGGAAGCAGAGAAAATGGCGAGGGTAGATTATTAATCATGTTTTAACACTGCTCCCCCTACCACAAAGACACACAAATGAAACACCAAAAGACTGAAAGTAGTAGAGGTTCAATGTCTTACTGACAAAGCCCTCTCTAACAAATTGGTTATAACACCAGGCCAGGCCTTTTTCAATAATCAAACTTTGTTGTAGAAATTAACCATTTCACACTAACCTTTAGTGCTGATACCCCTAAGGTCGGTGATCTTCATCAGCATGCGGGGGAACATGTGAGGTTTGTTGGGGCGACGACGGCGTGCATATATTTTTAGAGCCTCAAGAAGAGGCTCTTGCAGCTTATCCACTTTCTGGGGCTCCTCTAGATCCATACGGTCTGGTAAAGAGTGCAGAAAACACATTCAATTCTCTATTATTTACCAGAATTGTAAATAGTCATAAAAAAGAAAAAGAAATGTAGAAAGTTTTAAAATTGTAAAATTATTAACTGAAATAATTCAGCTCTTTTACTAATCCTTCCGGTATTTCCGGTAATTGTTTTAACATAAGTGTTCCTTTTGGGACAATACTAACAATCGTAAGTGAGCACTACAGCAGTGAGTGGTCAGTGCACATTAGTAGTGTACTGCGGAATGAGACACAGCCACTGTGTATGTGTAAGTTGCAGTACCTCCACAAATGAGACAGATGGCACTGAGGAGGCCAGTTTCTGTGTCGTCCATCTCCAGGGGTAGAAGCTGGCCAGCAAAGGCAAACACCAGGTCTGTGAGTGGTCCAAAGCCGGCGTTGTGCATCTGAGTCCGGTTCAGAGTCAGGCCATCTGAGAAAGTCATAGTGTCCTGTTCTGGAGTGTAGCGTGTGCAGATCCTCAGCATCTGTGAGCAAAAGAAGGTGGAAAACTTTGTAAGCATGGAGCAAAATATGATGTAATGTTGATTTAACAAGGTTTTCTACAGCAGCAAAATATCTCTATTAGCTAAACACATAGATATCAGCTCAAAGTATCATGTGTGCATAACTATTTTCCCACCAATAATTCAGCAGGCTTTAGTCTGGCTATCACCGGACCAAGCTCAATCTTTTAAGATTGAACATTGGTCTGGGAAGTCTGCTCTGTATTTTCTACTGCACAAGAGGCGTGATCAACTGGCATAGTTCAAATGACGCTGTACGCAAGTGGATAGTCCTTCAGCCAATCAGAGCAACGATTTGGGTGAGGTAGTGTGGATGTATTGCTGCGTACACACCATGGATGTATTAAGAGAACACAGGCTCACTTCGGTGGCCGCTATGTTGAATGTAAACGAGAAGCTGCTTAAACCCACCAATAGGTGGATAAGGTGGATAAGGCAGTTTGTGATTGGTCCCAGCAAAATTGTAATGGAGACAGGATAGAAAGATGTGCAGGTTTCCAGCCTGAGCATGAGCCTGAGCTACAGGTTGACATCAAATCGCTGGCAGGTCAGGCTGGGTTTACCCAGCCTAAGTAGGCTCAGTATTACTTGGATCAACCTTCCTGCACTACCTCCTTTTACCACCAGATGCCAGTATTTACTCATCTGTCAAGTACATTTATTTGTAAGAAAAGAGGAAGTGAAGATATCAAAAAGACACCAGTATCTCACCAGTATGTCCAGGCAGGCTGACTTAAGTAGAGTGATCTGGTCAGCGATGGTGAGAGTGGTGAAACCCGGCAGCCGCTTGGCGAATTCCACAATCTTGATGATGCATTTGGTGGAGAGCTCACTGAACTTGTCCCATAAACCCAGATCCAGCTGGACACGGTGGTCTGAGCTGGAGTTCTGAAAACACACACACACGTATGTTGTTACGGAAGTGATGTGCAACCCTCTTTGCATCAAGAGCGAGCATGTCCGAGCCTCACAACACACAATTTACATTTTACATCAATCAAGGGGGGAGAAATCCATTTACATGTTGCATCAATCATTCAGAGGCCACACAGATGGCTTAATGGAGAACTGAATTAGTTAAACCACCACTATGTTGGGAAAGCTACGGTGAATTTACGTCTTTGCATGCAATCTGGGAGCCCTCAGTGATGGCGTAGCTTGAAGAATGTTGCCACACACAGTATGAGTGAACAGCTGTGTGTGTGTGTGTGTGTGTGTGTGTGTGTGTGTGCGTGTGCGTGTGTGTGTGTGTTGGCGTGTGTGTGTGTGTGTGTATGTGTGTGTGTGTGTGTGAGACTTACGGTGGTGTATTTGCCCAATTGGCCAAGTGACGGGAAGGTTTCTTGGTGAGCTTTGCTGACTTTATTGACCAACTCCTCTAGCTCTCCACTTAGCTCATAGCTTTCTGGAAGCACCAACTCTTCCTTCACATCCTTCTTCTTCTTGTTTCTGTCATTGCGCACCGCTTTGTAAAGAAAAACAAGATCCAACAAAGATCAGCTACAGAAAGTTCCTCTTCTTTATCTGTGATCACATATAAAAACATCCACAGCACTCATACTCTGTGTCTTATATCACTGTCAAGGACAGTGTGCTCGCTATTGGAAACCAGAACTCAGTAGCAACGGAGATTTGTTCTTAACAGTTTTAACATATTTCCTTTAGCATGGGACAGATACTGGCTATCTCTTTCTTATCGCCGGCTCTCTTCCTTGTCCATCTCTCTATCCACTTGACCGGTGCACATAAGCCAGTCCTGCACTCTCTCCCTCTCTGCGTCCTCTCCCTCCTCCTCCCATACTTTCCTTCCTCTCAGGATATCCAGTAATAGCAGAAGGCACAATGTGATCCCGGTCCTAACACACATCTCACACAAACATTGCACCCACATACATGTCCCGAGGGCTCTGTGAAGGGCAAGCAACTGCCACTTACACACATAAGGTTAAACTAAAGAGGTCCCATTACTGCATGTTTGATTTGGCACAGTGCGTGAATCCTGGCGCCATTAGCTTTGTCAAAACTCTAAATCATGTTCTTCGCTCTGTTGTCTTTATGAATGAAATCAGTGTCTGTGCTGGCCACAGGGGCGAGGTTCTGCGGTGAAACAAGAACTCAGAATCATTTCGTAAAGCGATTAGTCAGGTTGGTACAGAGCCCAGCCTCGCCCCGATCACCACCCCTGGTAGGCTCATCATCTGCTGCTGCATAGTTTCCCAGAGTCTCTGACTGAACTTTAAGAATATATTAATAAGTTAACACTGTGTGAATAAGATCAGATCTGTCCTTCGGAGGTAAAAAGCCAAGTAGAATTTAAATATCATCTGCTTGCCTATGTCTCCAGTGTAGTCAGATATATCATACTGTGTCTTAATCTATGATCTAAAAATCTGCAGCATTGTGTGTGTGTGTGTGTGTGTGTGGATATTCACATGTGAATAAATATCCATGTTTTGAAAGTGGGTCTCTCTACATCTTGGGATTCCAGGGAGGGCTCACCTTCCTTCGACATGCCGACCTCAAAGCACTTTTGCAGCCTGCAGTACTGGCAGCGGTTGCGTGTGACCTTGTTAATCTGACAGTTCTTGTCTCGGTGGCAGGTGTACACCATGTTTTTCTGGATACTTCTGCGGAAGAAACCCTAGAGTCCAAGGAAGCAAAAGACATTGTAGTCAAGTCATCATATTTAAGATGTGACATTCAACTGTTTCTCTTTCATTATAGCCCTTCTTTCATTTTTTTTTCCTAACTTGAATCCAGAAAAGAAAAGCAAAACATTCTAGCATTTAAACTATTTGTATTGTCACTTTCTTTTTTTTTTTTGTTAATGATTACATTTTTCACTCTACAATCTAACCCACATAATAAAAGTAGCTTCAGACTGCCGACAAGACTCTTCCATCATCTTGAAAGAAAAGGCAGGTAACGACTACCTAATATCAATTTTCAATGTGAAATGTAATGTAATAAATCCAGTGAAAGCAAAGCTCAAAAGGCTTCGGCAGGTTCTTCTCACCTTGCAGCCCTCACAGGAACTGACCCCGTAGTGGTACCCTGAGGACTTGTCCTGGCACACAAAGCAGGGCTTGTAGACACGAGGTGGAGGAGGTGGAGACGGAGAACTGGGTACCATCTCCTCTGAGCTGGTGCTCTGGGTCTCCACCGCTATGGAGAAGATAAAAAGAAAGACACACATGAGCACATGATTTGTCACACATAATTGTCCCGCAGCTAGTCAGAAATGTTAAATGTGCACTTGTCGATACCTAGCAGATGAGGACAATTGAGTGTGTTCAACTGCATTCAAACATGATATGACAGCTGACAGCATTTCCAGCAAAAGATGCTGAGTTACGGTTATGTTCAGCCTGTTTCTATTTCCAGGACCCATTGCCACCCTAAGGGCCAGCACTCATGTTTGTGGAGATTACCGTTTTGTGTGAACACAGTGAAACAAAGGAAGGATGGCTGTATGACAGCAGAGACAAAATTGTTTTTTACAGCAGCAAGCAAGAGTACTGTTGATCGACAGCTTATCTGATAAGGCCGGGTAACAGAGTGAGCTGTTGCAGCCAAGAGTCATAGCTGGCTCTACTTCATTCCAAGGACTGACAACACCTCATGATGACATTCTGCACGCACAAGAGTAGACATATGTCCACACACATGCATGCAAAGCTCTTCCTCTACCTTTTAAACTGGAACACGACTGTGATGTCAGCGCAAACCTGAGTCACATACTTGCTATGGTACATTGAACTTCACTCTATTCAAAAGAGGAACACATACAGGCTCTATTGGATGTTCCAAGTGTGCAGCATATGGATTCCATACTTCCCCTGAGAAACATAAGCTGCTGCACACACATAGGACCAGACCCTCGGCATATGCTAGCCTGTACAAACTCACAGACACACATGTTGTATGGGGGAAGTATGGAATCCATACGCTGCACACTTGAACATCCACTTACCCAACAGCAGCTCTTTCAACTTTCACCCTTAGTTACCCTCAAACTTCAACCCCCCAACTCTGCATCCCACCACCCCAACACACAACCCCTATTTTCTCTTGTTTCCTGGCCCTAAATTCCTCAGTGCAGCCCTGCCAAGTTTTAATAGAGGCCTAAGCTCGTAAGGCGGCCTATAAAGGCAGTCCCATGGCTGGACTGGAGGCCCCAGCCCGGCTGGCCTACACTTTATTGGGACTCGGTCACCTTGGACAGCTATTCACACCACCAGCTGTAGCTCCCAGCCCGTAAAAAAAAGCCAATCATAAAATAAAAAACAGGGAGGCTCTAAAATTCTAACTTTTACTGCCCCCACCTACCCCCAGCACCTTCAATGGAAAGCACAGAGGGCTAGCCTAAACTTAACCTACAACCCCCCCTCCTCCTTTCTCTCACACCCAAGGCTGAGGCAAAAACCACCAGCTTGGCTTTTTTTACAAGAGACTGGAGACTTCAAAAAGAAGAAAAAAAAGGGCATAAAAAGTGGAATTTGATAAAAAACAGAGAAAGGGGCAGAGGGGGAAAGGGGGAGGAGAGGACACAGGTTGCTCCTGAGGGCAAATCTTGTTCAAGACCAAGCTAACCCTTTCTTTCACTTCTGCTACAGCTGCTGTAACTGCCCAGCTACTACCTCATTAATGACAGTAACAGAAATATGTCAGACATTTTTCATTTGTTGCCTGCTGCTCAAACATCTGTTTTTCATATACATATTTATATTTGACTATTCAGAATTCACATTCAAATTCTTCCAATGAAAGCCTTACTTTGCTGGAGGCAAAGATGTTTTCCATTAGCTTTTAAGAGCGATCCCGAAGCCAAATGTGCAAATCAAACTAAAACCTGAAGTTTATACCCGCTGAATGTTTCTACAGCAGGTCTCCTATCTCCCTGGCCAGAATGCAACAAAGCAGTAGGGTCAGTGGGAGACCGAAAACCCTCTGAACGTGCCATGAACCTCTGTGTTTATGCAATAATAACAGCAGCAAATGAGGCTCCAGACCGAGCGCTGACAACCCTTTAGAAAAGGACAAACCATATGTGGCGTCAAGTAACGAACACTGACTGACACTGTCTAAATGGAGGAAGAAAGCAAGCCAAACAGAGAAAGGCCATCTTGGAGAAAACTCGGACAGGCAGTGAGAGAGAAAATACATCAGGCTCCGTCAACACATTGAACCTGGTTCCTGCCAGAGAACATGACTCCTGTACCCGCCTCCCAGACTTTGCCTCATTCAGCCTACTCCATCCAAAGCCCCCGCACCACTTACCCCAGGGCGCCACAGTGAGAGGGCCCATTCAGGCAGCCCCTTTCCCCAGTCTCCTCAACTCAGCTCATCACTGTTTAGAAAACAAAGCCCTGTGAAATGAGAGGCCCTTCTTATCAGCGCTCCGAGGCCTGGGGCATCATTTGCATGACAATCCGCCGGCCGAGGCCTGTGAGCCGATGACGGACAGATGAGACGAGAGGAGTGGGATAGGTGGGTGGCTGCTGTTGTTGGGGGAGGTGAAGAGGATAAGAGAGGCAAGAAGGGGGATAGTTGAGTTACCAGTAGCCACTGTTCGTTTCCTGCTAAGTATCAGTTTACTCTCTAATCCCTTCTCTCAATGCTCTCTGTGCACAAGTGGCCCAGCTGCACTGACCAGGCCTAATCCCCTGGTCAGATACACGCACACACAGAGATACTATTCAATGGCTACAAACTCCACACACGCACACAGGAGGATAATAATCACTGCCTACAAACTATCAAATACCCACAACAATCCGCCCCTACATTGCACTAAAGTGCTTCAGCGTGAGTGGGATGTGCAGTACATCATTCTCCACAACCTCATTAGATTAGAAATCTAACTGCACACGACAGAAATAGCTGTTTAGCTGAAGGTGACTTCAACTAGGTCAATTACTTTAAATTCTAGGTCAAGTCAACTGGGCCAATTGACGTCCCTTCAGATTAACCAGCTACATTAGGAGAAAAAAAGATTGAAAAGGAAGAGATTATAAAGAAAAACACTTTGGTGAATGTGCCTGTTGTTCACTTAACTGGAAAAGGGAGTGTTTCTAATGTATGTGAGCAAAGGCCGTGACTATACTGTTCATGTTTTTTGTTGCAACACACTCCTTTTAGCTGAGCAGCATATGACATTCTGGCAGGGTAACAAGTATTCTTTCACAATAGGCAGATTTTGTCTACGTGACTTGTTGGTGTGATTGAATCTTCAGCGGGACACTGTTCAAGATGTCTAGTCTTGGCATGTGAGAGTGAATGCACAGGCTGTGTGAGGACAGTGTACTTACAGTACAGTACATGAGGGACACATTTCTGTGTTTATGTCTATTTGATTTGCAAATGCAGGACGGTTCATAACAGTGCACTAGTGAGCTCCACTGTTCCAAAAGAAATGTGTGTGTGTGTGGCTCATTTTGTGTGCATGTTTTTTGTGTTGAACTGCAAGCACAGGCATGTGGGGCATTTGTCTCCACCTCTACCTTCATTAAACAGCCTGTAAAGCTTGCGTGTTCTTGTCGAATGCACTGAACAGTAACAGAGTGTGAGACTTGGAGGCAGTGTGTGAGAGAGGGGCACACAGTAGGGCTCACTATGAAAAGAGGGGTAAGCAGACAGCAGTGGCAGAAGGGGAGCAGATTGAGAGAGGATGGTGAACAGTGGGTTGGACGACTTGCTGGCACACTAGGTGGGGCCTTTGAGGGTGCCCTTGGCAATCTACCCCATGGCAGAGACTACAGCACCGCAGGGCGCTCACTGAGTGACCAGCAACACACCGAAAGGTTTCTATGAAGAACTGTGCTTCACGAAAGAGGAAAAGAAACTACCACACCCGTGTCTCTAGTGCCAGCTTGTTTCACTCTAATTTTCTGTTTTTCTGCCCACGTCTTCCTGCCATCCCTCTGAGGCTTCTGCTACAAGGTCCCTCACAACAGGCATGTTTCCTTCCTCTTGTCAGTACCAGTCTTTCCGGAGGATCTCCGTCACTGCTCTTGTAGCCACTTCTGTGTCCCTCACTGCTACACCTTCTTACAATTGCTTTCATTTCCCACAGGTTGTATACTGCTGCACTGTTCAAGCTCTGTTGCACACAGTTGAGTCACCTGCAAGCTTTTAGGTGGGAGGACTATCAAGTCTCTCTTGCTGAGTAACACAAGCACTCACAATGTAACCTGCCTTACCTGCAACTGAGAAAGAAATGGTTTATATGGTGAGGAAGTTGAAAGCTGGGAGGAGGGAGGGAGGAATGTGTGTGTGTTGACAAGGAGGGGGATGCTTTCATTAAAAGGTGCTGAGCAGTAGCAACGCCCTTTCAACAGCTGTCAGAAAGCTCATTACCTGGGCTCCTACAGACACACACAGACAAATTCACTCTCATGCCTGTAAAGAGGCCTTGCTAAGCTGTGTTTTAAAACAAAGAATATGATCATTAAACAAATTAGCTGTAGACCAGGAAAATGGCTCAGGTTTGAGCGGTGAAAACACACCCAGCTGGCCAGGAGTAGTGAGAAACCCTAACACACCCCTCCAGGAATTTACACCATTTTGTAAGAACCAGCAGAAAGTTATGAAACACAAAGAGAGACAGACTCATGTGTGAACACACATGACGCACACATATGATCCGAGACCAGACAGATATGTGTAGTAGAACATTTTTGGCATTTATTCATAGCTGCCTTTAGTTCTAATGACAAAACTCTGGACATTTTAAGGCACACAAGTCTGGCTTGCGCACACACACACACACACACACACACA
>NC_045739.1:9858325-9859923 GCF_008692095.1 Etheostoma spectabile
TTTAACTATAGCTCCCCCGAAAAAGCACACAAGCAGAGCAGGAAAGACGGCAGGTGGGATAAGCCTGTATCCTCGGGGCACATTTTAAAAAGTGGAATTACCCTTGCAGTCTGGTGGTGCTCTCAAAACACCCTTTCTTCTTTACAGCACCTCATAAAGGGCCTTTTGATATTTTCTTGATGGAGTCGGCCAAGCCAACATTTGGCAGTAAGCACCACCCTTTTCCTGCACCACACAACCCTGTCAAGAAGCACACAAGTTGGCTTCAAACGGACAAACTTGCCCACCAAGCTGCTTGTCCCCAGTGAACCTATGCAAAAAAAGTTCCCTTCACATGTCCTTGAATTAAACCTGAGGAAGGAGGTATTAAAAAGAGAGGGAAAATTAAAGGAAACAAACTTTATAGGATTTTAGTCAGTGGGCTTTTATAGCTAGTGCAGAAAAAAGCAGACAGTCAAGTGCAGATCTGTGGAAAAAATGTGCCCCCTCATCCCTGTGGTGAGCTCCAGCTGACTCTTCATCTGCCCACCAGAGGACGGAGAGGAACACAGCTCTCCTCCGGTGACTGCAGAGTGAACCCAAACCTGGCAATGCTGCGCAGGCCTGGGCCATTGATCATGTCAAGAAGACAGGACAACTCACAGGCAGGCGAGGAAGCAGACAGAGAGCGAAGACAGGCAGACAGCTGAGGTGAGGAGAGAAGAGAGGAGAGAAGAGTCATTGAGGCAAACCCTGAGTCCTTTGATCCTCAGGTTGTTCCTCATCCTCCAAGACTTCCTCTCACCATCTGTAGCCCTGGCTCTCACCTGTCTGTCTCTGGCAAGGCCACTAGTGGTTGTTCAATTGCTATTGCTTCCTCCCCACAACAATAGAAACTTACAAAAGTAGAAGTAACCCGGCCCTGGCTGCAGCCTTGCTCTGTCAGAGGAAGTGAGGGGAAAGGAGGATAATGTAAACAACAACAGTAGTATTCACTCCAGCTCATTGGGGAAGCACCACAGACCAAAGCGGGAAAACGCAAACCTCTTATTGGAAGGAACAAGCACACGTAGTAGTAGCACACAGTTCATTCCCACTCAACATGTAAATGTCTGTGCCCAAGCGTCTGCACACACTACACAACGCATTTCCTCTTGCTTTTTTTCCCAGCCATCTATCTAATCCTTCTATCTAACTATTTGCATCTAGTTACAGTTGTCCTCCTTTTTTTCACTTGGAAGGACTTTAAAGTGTTAATATTTAGCTTTTTGTCTATTTCTCTTTCCTTTATTGTTTTGTATATCTTTTTGTGCACGTTACAGGTTTACAAAGTGAAAACGCACAAAGTCCACCCCAAAGAACAGAAAACACTTTTCACAAACTTCTCCAAATAGCTCTATTGTAGTCCAGCTTTCACTTCTGTAACAAACATGAGTCACTTTGTAACACACGTTAAAATGCTTGCCTAGCTGCCAGCATGGCAAGCCCTCATACTTTTCAACTGCCCAGGTAACAAACAGCGCTTACCTAGTTAATGCGTATGTGCAACTCCCGACAAAGATTGAACAGAAGTGAGACGTCGCACTCGGTAGCTAAAACAGAGAGCTCAACACAGGGTG
>NC_045739.1:9859933-9860531 GCF_008692095.1 Etheostoma spectabile
AGAGGAGCTGCAGCAATGTGCAGTACAATAAAAATATGTTGTTTTTTGAAAATTAAACCCTGCCAACCTATTCTGGTACAACCTTTAAATACAATTGTGAACATGAAAATGAGCCTAATATGGGCACTTTAACGCGGCACTACGAGAGACAAAAGCAAAGAGAAAGACAGAGTAAGATCAACAGTAAGAAAGAAGCTAGCAAAAATGACTGTGGCTTCCTGATGTCTGAGTGATAAGGAGTGCATAAGTATGTGGTGAACACTTGGACAAAGTCCCCTAAACTGGCACAAACAGTCATACCAGAAGGCACTCTGAGAAACTTCTGCTTTGAGTGGTTTAGTGGAGCAATGATGCATATCAGTTTTTTCACTTTTGCTTGGCAACCAACCGCTAACAAGTTGCCCAACTCTGTGTCTGGGCGGAGGCTGTCAGAGCACTGACAAAAAAATTCAGATTGGAACCCAACAGTGATTCATTTCCTTTGAAGTATGCCTTTCGATGGGTTGGAAGTTCCATGTGAGATTAACATGGGGCAATAACATCACATTTTGACATTTGACTATTACCATTCAGAGATTACGTCACTAAGAAAGTAAGC
>NC_045739.1:9860541-9877872 GCF_008692095.1 Etheostoma spectabile
CAGTAAGTTCCCATAACAGAAGTGCACCTTGAACTCATTCAACATTCCTGAACAAGGCATAAATCATCCCAAGCAACCCCTAACTCCTTTGCTGATTGCTTCCTGTCTAACTGGCTGTCTGTCTGTCTGTCTGGCTGGTTTACTCTCAGTGTTTTCTGGTAAATGTGAGGTGCTCAAACAATGGAAAAGGAGCTGAGAAATCCAGGCTTACTGACAGGATGACTACAGCCGGCTCTCAAATGATCAGAGATCATGCTACAGTGTAGACATGGCCGTATAGTTTGCAGCCCCTGAAGAGCTTGTGATTTTTTTTCTTTGTGTCTATGCATGCCTGCTCATGACTGTGTGCCATGTATGAAAGTGATAATGCACTTCTTGTGTCAGAGTCAGAGCAACACATTTACTACAGGGCTCCACTGAACAGTAAGGGGGTTTACACGCACTTCAGTTATCTGGCAAACAACACATGAACATGACAAAGAGCCAGCACAAGAAAAATAGCACTGTAAATGCAATGCAGTTGGATGAAAGGAAGGGTCATTCCTATAACTATGCATCCTTGTATACAAAATAAATACATCCAAAATCTGTTTCCACAGCTGTAGAGTAGACTACCTTTTGAGAGTCTTCAAAAATAGGACAGTAGGTTGGAGAGAAATCTAATAATTGACCAGCTGTATGTAAAGTTTTCATGAACACACGCTCCTGTTTCCTGTCTTAACCTGATTTCTCCCAATACCCTGGTTTCATGTGTGCGTGTAAACATAGTCAGTGAGCAAACACAGAAGCACACTGTGTGTGTGTTATCCACTGAAATTTATGTTTACTATGTTTTACTAGTAAAATGTCTCTCTCACACACACACACACACACACACACACACACACACACACACACACACACACACACACACACACACACACACACATTCATTGATCACAGGCAAAACATACACAAACACATATGAACTAATGTTAGCTACATACACCATTGACCAGAAAAGTGGTCAAGGTAGGTGCCCATATGCACATTGGCAGGATTTGACTAATATTCAAGTGAAAACAACGGCAGCGGGCCTCCCTCACTTGGCTAACTTCTCTACCATCACTCTCCATCCGTGAGCCCAGATAATAGCTGTACTACACCAGACGCCCACCACTCCCTGCCAAACACTGTCTGCTGCGTAAACACAGCCCATTCACACATACACAGAGGGAGGACAGTCAGGCTCGTCTGGGTTTTTAGTCCTGGCTTGGCTGTCCAAGCCCTCCGCTTCTCATAACAGTGAGCCCCTAGCAACACTCGAGCCAAGCCGTCAGTCAATAACATGGTGGTAACAGAACTGCTATCTTCATTCTCCACTCACACATGGCTCCAAGCTAGCTGACATACACACACTCCTATATATACTATACACAAAAACACATGCGCAACAGTACATTGCGTGCTCACCAGTTAAATAAACTCTCACAGGAGCATGCCTGTGTACAACATGCACACACAAACGCCAAGGTGCACACACATACACACATTGCCTGTCAATTGCCCACACCTTAGTACAAGGGAAAATGTGCCTGGCAGCCAAAGAGCTGTTGTCAGTAAACTGCTACAATAACAGCAGCCAGACATTGGTGTTAGAGTGGGCAGCCACAATACCTCAGTGACCAGCAAACTATTGTGAAAGAACTTTCAAAAGTCACATTTTATACTCTGCTGATACAAAGGGGCAAACTGTTGGCCCAGTTGTTTCATAACAGCCTGAGCAGCATTCCTCGTAATGTTTTAGCGTAAGTGTTAGCACTCTTGTGAAAAATGTAACAAAGATGGACAGTAAGTCATGTAGATTCAGCTTCCACATGGTGGTTGATGGGTTTTATTTACAGCAGTTTGACTGACGCTGCTGAGGCTATAAACTGCTATTAGAGTAGAGCTGGATTCTAACACAGGTCTGTGGAATCCAGCCTGGTACATTGTCTGTCTCTAGATTTGACACAGCAGTCTGTGTGACCAAACTCAGCCAAACAGGCACGTAAACACTACATACATTGACATATAAGAGTTCACATACAGACGCCACACACGCAAGCACAGGTTGACACGCTCATATATATGCAAAATCACACATGAAAATGCAGGTTGTGGAAATAACTTTAAGCAACTGCAGGGATTGAAACTGTTTATTTATAGGCACTGCCTATTAATGGGCTCAGCTATTACTGCAGAGCTGAGACAGATCTGTTAGCAAGGTGGTGTGATATTGCAACACAAGTAGTCCTTATACTAATAATGGATTCATGCTATGAACATCTTTTCCATGTTGTAATGTAATGTGACACAGAAATTATATTAACTATTATGGAGTTAGCATGAATTTGCCTTCTTGCCAAATGAAACTTTATCTAATATTATAGATTCAGATTAAATTTATTGTCATTGCAGAGTGCTAGTGTGAATACAACAAAAAGAGCTGCCTGAGCTTCTACAAAATAGAATGTTATCAAGACATACATATAGTATACACAAGCACACATAGCTGCATACATGTATCAGCCCATGCACATACACACACACACACGTACAAACAAACACCTACACTTACAGTATACAACCATAGTAATCAACCTTTCCCTAGAGAGCAGCTTAGCAAAGTAGGGGCCCTTCATCCACTAACTGCACTCTAAAATATGGTGCTTTTTCCATTAAAGCTTGGAGTTAAAAAACAGAAAAGATTAATCTCATGCTTTTGTGTTCTGTACATTTAACTTAAAAATGATTTTCTACTGCAAACAGCTGATTTAGTTGCATTGGCATAAAGGTCTTTCCTGATGTCATATCAATTACAACTGAGTGACCTTGGACCAGCTGACTACTTAAGCCTTTTAACTTCAGCCATTCATTTGACATTATCTTGAAAGGATCAACAAGGTTTATGTATATATAACAGAACTGACAAGTCCTCATTAAAACTGCAACCATTGTACTATAAGTCTCCTTTATTCACACGCACACACACACACACACACACACACACACACACACACACACACACACACACAAAATTCTGAGTTCTGCCCCCTCAGGCATTCTAATCTTTTAATTGAATCTTTTGTAATTATAATTAAATAACTGCGGACTTCCATCAGGAAGAAAATGATCGGGGGCCAGAATGTGCCAACGGTCACAGGAAGCTCTTATTTCTCTGCCATTGCTGCCTAGATATTCCCCCATTTCAATTAGCTCCTCAATTCACATTTGAACAGCATATTAAGGGAAAACAAAGAGGTGTGTGTGCCTGTGTGTGACTACACACATGGTGATGGATCATTTTAGCAATCTGTTACTGCCATGTTACTCTCTTGTTTTTATCACTTGCAAGAATCACAATTAATATTCAAACAGTGTTCTAAAAGATCTAGCTATGAGTGTGATTTAGTGAAAAAAAACACACTTCCCCTTCTTCTGACCCTGGAGAACTGCTAAGCATAATTGCCTCATTCTTCTAAGCAAATTAACATTGACAGAGAAGGGATCAGTCTGCACGGGCTCTCTGAAATGGCTTCCCTGGCAGTTGACTAATTCAGTTCTCATTGACGTATGACTAAATCAGTGTCCATTATCCTTACTCACAGGGCAGCTCAGATGTAGTACCAGCTTCGTGGTATAAGGCACTTAAGAGCATTACACAAGCCAAGCTGGTTGAAAGGGTCTCCTTTTCAGCAAGCTGACAAGGCCGCCACACATGGTGTAGATCTGACATTGGCCAGGCCGTAGCCTCTCACTAACCTCTGACATTGAGGTCTCCCACTGGTGAACAAAAACAGGAAAACTGACCACACACTTTTAAAGTCCTACAACTGTCCTGGGCTAACAACAGTGACACTTATCACCCCAGGAGATTTACTGCAGAGACAATAGAATCTCATTTTGTGTAAGATTTAGGAGGACAAACATTTTAAACTGCATTTTCCACAGATTATCAAAGAAATACTGACCATTTTAAGATAAAGTTGTTTTCCTGAAATTCACCTCGAAGCGCATATTTTCCCACAATTATTGTTATTTTTACAAGGAAAAAACACCAAAGTATTTGGTTTGACCAAGTTTGACCAAAGTAATTAAGAGTTGAGTATCATGCAATGGCCAGGTAACTCTTTACAAACCCGGTGGTTATTTTGGTGTGCAGAGAGCGTGCTCGTGAGCGTGACATTAGGAGCCAGACAGGTCCCTCTGTTGTGCAGCTGGACTGGCTTAATGAGATATCAGACTTAAACATCAATTCATCAGCCTCATTGATGAGGACAATGAGGGGCAACTACTTCAGCAAAGAGAGACATTATGGCTCCTCATGTGGGGATAGGGCTGCCTTGTTTACAAAGGTTATTGGGCACAGAGGGCTTGAAACAGTACACCACACCAGCTTCCACTTTGCTCTGCTAGACTCAGCTCCCTTACCCCCAGGGCAGCTTCTCAGGAGTTTTTTTATCTTTTTGATTTTTCTGTAACAAAGACTCAAAAGAAAAATGTACTTCTGGAATCTGGAGGCCTAATTTTCAAATGTATGCATGTGTGTGAATAGGTTAACAGGAGAGGCCATAGAAGTCTGATTGATTAAATAAACAAATCTCCACTTGTCATCATCAGGGCTCCTCTAGCTAAGCAGAGCAGGCTGGGCTAACTGGTGTGCCCCCCCTCCCCCCCTCCAGCCTCGGCCTCCACTGACAGGGCATCTGTCTTCATTAAAGCTCAGCCAGTGTGCATGACAGCCACTGAAACGCTGGTGTCTTCACGATTAATGAAGACAGATGACTCCCCCCCTGAGAGACAGTTAAAAGGAACAAAAAGTAGGAGGATGAACAAACAGAATAATAACAAAAATAATCAGAAACAATTTCAAAACTCTTTACAAAAGCAAGAAAACAGGTTAGTTGTTTATCCCACCGCTCTATCTATTTTTGTATTCTTGATTGTTTTTACACTGTCATATCTGGCTTGGATCCCTCCACACTTCTCCCACCATGCCGTGCATACACCCCCCCACTCCTTTTCCACTCTCACACGCTCTCTCACAGCAGTAGGGGCCCCCTGGAAGTGTATGGAAATGGACCCCAGTTTTGTCTGTCCAGAGACAGGCCTGTTGTTTGAGTCAGAGCGTTGTCTAAAGTCAGAGGTGGAAGACGGGTGAGGAAAAATGAGTCTGACAGAGGAAAAGAGAGAAAAGAAAATTGGCCAGAATATCCATCAGCTTTTTTTTTTAGACTGTGTATGCATTCTATATTTCTAATTTATTAATTTATCCATTAAATAATTCATCAACTTATTAATTCATAGCTCCAGAGGAATATCATTAGCCATTTTGTATCCAGAAGCATAAGCAAACCTCTGACTTATGAGGACTTCATCAGGCAAAACATTTGTAATATTACACAAGCTATATTTGTCAATACATTTTTATGATAAATACAACAAAAAACAAACTTGTAGAGTCAAACCCACATGTAGACAGATGGATTAACTAAACCTGTTTTGGTATCCAAAGCATCAGTGTTTCCCGATACTTGTCACACACACCTCTTTCTCTCTTTCTTTCAACTGTTCATACTCGTAGTATTTTTTTTAGTATATAGCACCTGGCAAGGTCAAACCTCAGGTGGCAACACAGTGTCACTGAAACTTGACTCCATAGGCTCAAACCCACAAGTCAAACATCAACACACAGACACAGACACAGACACACACAGACACACACACACATCATATCATAGAGTTTTTTTCAGATGGCTGAGCAGCTTAAACTGGCTGTGGGCAGTGAGGGGGAGAGGAGAGGAGAAGAGACTGTC
This sequence comes from Etheostoma spectabile, assembly GCF_008692095.1. Taxonomy (NCBI): domain Eukaryota; kingdom Metazoa; phylum Chordata; class Actinopteri; order Perciformes; family Percidae; genus Etheostoma; species Etheostoma spectabile. The sequence continues at coordinate 9,866,379 of NC_045739.1, forward strand.
CCAGTCTTTTCCTGTGCCCCTGATAGCAGCCCCCTTGGTCGAGCCCTGAGGGGTAAGCAAGCGAGGAATAAGAGAGAGAGAGAGAGAGAGAGAAAGCGAGAGAGAGAGAGAGAGAGAGATAGCCATGGTTGTGTCATACAAGAAATGCCACTTACACTGAACGCTGGCACTGCCTGTCCAAGCGAAGGGGTCCAGCCCCGCAAAGAAGGGGCTCGCCTTCCGCAGCATGCATGCACCGCGGCTGGTGACATCATAGAGCTGACGGGGGCCCATACCCAGAGCCTCCATACAGTCGAACATGGCACCCCACCCCCCCAGCCCTCAGCAACAATCACTACAAGCCCTCAGTCTTGACTGTCTCAGTCTTCTCCCCTGCTTCCACTGCTCACGTCACCCACTGGAGCAGTGACAACAACAAACAGCAGCACTAGCTAGCTGGATCTTCTACCTTCCCTTCCCTGCCTGCACTTATCTCTCGCTGTCACTCTCTCTGCTGCCCTTTCCTGCCGAGGCTGGATTTCCCCTCTTTCCCTCTCAGCTGGAATGCAGATCTGGTTCCTGCCTGGCTGAGCTGAGCTGAGCTGAGCGTGACTGACTCTCTACTCTCCCCCTGCCCTTGGGTGAGCTGCTCTCTGTCTGCTGTAACAGACCTAAATAACAGCCTCTCACAGCTCTAGCTGAGCCCCGGACACGGCGGAGCGAACCAACTGCCTCGGCATGACGCTCTGAGAGGGGGTGGAGAGAGAGAGAGAGAATGCAATAGAGGAAGGGCTAGAGAGAGGGACCCAGGAGGAGGGGGGAGAAGGGAGGGAGAGGGGGCCGACAAGCAGAGCCTGCACTGGAGGAAGAACTGATCTGGTTAAAGGATAAAACTCTATTCTTATTCTTCTTTTGCGTTTTGTCCATGCTGCTTTTGTGTTTTATATGTCAGCCCAGAGAGCAAACAAACAGCCCCCCTCCCCTTGTGTCCCATTCAGATCTGGTCCCTGTCTCTGTCTCTGTCTGTCTTTCCATTGCACCTCCCCCAATTCCACTGCAGTAAATATGAGCCCACCTCCCCTACCTTCTCTGAGCCCCCGTCTCTAATCATAACCATATTAAAGTCCAGCCACTGGCTGGGTGAGTATGTGTGGGTGAGAAAGAGAGCGAGAGAGAGAGAACATTTGAAAGAACATTGTGCTGTGGTTGAACCCAGAAACCAGATGCCAGGGTAAATCCCTCCCTCTTCTCTGTGTGTTTGAGGGAACAGAGGATGGGCAGTTCTTTCTGTCTCTCCCTCTGGAAGTGCTTTAACAGTGATGAATGAGGGCTGCCTTGCTCAATCCCTGCAGAGCATTTACACAGACAAATACCCCCAGTATACAAACACACCATGTGCTGGACACACTTCTCACAGGTTCTCTTGACCTTGTTTGTGATTTATCTCTGAGCGACTATTGCGAAGAAATACAGAGAGACGCAAGGATGCAGATGTGATAAGGTTGTACGAGTAATGAATTTTAATGTGCCACCTGAATGTATCATTGAGCCTTCCACATTCAGTCTTCTTAATCACAGACTGTTCTGTGTATTGCTGAAATAATTCAATTTAAAACATAGCACTGCCCTCACAGTGACGGTAAATCAAAGGAATTCAATAGGCGGTCCGCGGTCAATAAAAAAGCCTGTCACTGGGCCTAACTGTTGCTCAGCAGACGGATAGACCCTAGCTGAGCTAAAGCAAACAACTTGATACAATGGGAGATATATGATAATAGAATGGCTTTCGTCTGCGTGTCATGCACATTCATCTCCCCCCTGTCAGACAAGTATAAGTGGTACAGCCCAGCAGGCAAAAAAGACAACATTTCCTGTCAATCTGTGCTGCTGGCTACGCTCTCCATAAACACACAGTGCCCTCCCTCCTCCCCTCCCTCCCTCCTCGTCTGTCTCACACTTCACTCTTTTTCCTGTCTCATGAAAGAAACCATGCTTTGACATTTTGGGCTAATTTCAAAGATTTTGATTGAATTGTTTATTGACATAAAAGCTTTTACTTCAGTTGAGATCTCTTGTTTATTTTTTTAAGCTTGCACACTCAAGCAGTCATACACTCATGCAGGCTGATACTCCTTGTATACACACAGGCACACATTTAACAGCTCTTTTGTTGCATCAAACAGTTAACATCAGTAGTTTTTATGTGTTTCTTCAAACAGCTGTCGGGTCATAAAGAGGAAGCTTTATGACAGCAAGAATAGAACAGTGAGGGCAGATAACAAACTGTTATCTATCAAAGATGCTCCTGCTAACAGTTTGTTGTTAAAAACAACTCTTCCTTTCCTCCCATTTACACAGTAATTCCAAAAAGTCCTGATCTGGATGCATTTCAGATTAAATCATTACTGTCACGAGTAACATTTTTATGATCAACAAGCATTCTTCTCACACTCGTCTTTCCTCCGTTTCCTGTTTTTTGTGTTGTTGATTTTTTTGCTGCTAGTTTCAAACTGCATCCTGGAAACTAAAAACTGGCTTATCCCCTGGAGTGCAAATATTCTTTGTAACATCAGTGTTGTTTGCCAGGGCTGCTCTCTGGACCGGCGAGCCACAACACAATCGATTTATAATATATAATATTTTTTGGGGAGATTTATGGACCTTAACCGATTCTCTTCTGGTTTTGACATTTCTTTTTTACTGTGTTTGAGACTATAATTCAGACCACTAACCCCAGGTTCTTCACTTATTGGCATCCAGCACTGTGCGCTGAGAGTCTTCCAGCGCTTCAGAGGGTTTGCGGAGTGAGTTTAGACATCTAATCTACACATACTCCATACTGTTGCTGACCCAGGCCGGTCCCTGCCTACCCTTCCTCCTCTCCCTCCTCCCCTTCCTTCCCTAGCCAGAGAGGTTGAACTCTAGAAGAAACCCCCACTGGGCCACTAACTTTCCCCCCCAAACTTATCCTGCCCTCCCTCCTTCGTTCTTCGCTCTCTGGCTCACAATTCTCTCCATCGCTTTCCTTAATTTCCCCCCCCCCCCCCCCCCCCCCAACCCCCCCCCCCTGTTTCGGCAAATACTCTCCCCATTTCATCAATTTTTCCTATAGCCATTATTTTCCTAACGCTGAGTTGTTTTAGCTGAAAACGTTCTCTGCTTTGTTCTGGTTTTGGAAATATTCCATTTTCAGAGTCTGCCAACTCACTGGTCATTTTTTGACTGCTGTTTCAATCATGTTTAATTGCACTGATTAGACCAGACGTCTACAGGCATTTAAAATTGTGAAATGTTTCTTTTGTGATATGATGTTTCATCTCTTTATCTATACAGTAGATGGGGTCAGTCAGTCAGCTGGTCTCAGACTGCTTATAGCTCCACGGGGGCCAGGGCCCAGGAAAATCGAGCTTTACTACTGTCTGACGTTCTGATGCCGATTACAGATAAGACGTATACAACACACTGTTGCCACTTCCTCTGTATACAGTCATTCAGGTTCCAGCCAAGCAGTCAACAACACAGTGGTGTGTGAGGCAATAAAGACTTGTTTTTAAATGCCTATGCGCTAAATGCAGCATGGTGATTTTGAAAGGAATGTAGAGCTTTTTCATGCCGATGTGAACATGTTGTTTGGACGTGCTGAAACAGATTGACGTGATGATGCACTGAACACCAGTTCAGAGCCCCTCCCACTCAGCTAGATTCAGGTTACTCCCATCACTCCATTCATTCACCCACGCACAAACACACTCACGTGTGCCGCCACGCACACACGCACACACCAATCACGACACACACACACCAAACAACACACACACAGCACACACACACACACACACACACACACACACACACACAACACACACCACACACACCACCACACACACACACACACACACACACCACACACACACACACACACACACACACCACACACAACACACAACACACACACACACACACACCACACCACCCCCACACACACACCACACACACACTGAGGTCCATGGACCCACAAAACATTTTCCATCATTTTCATTTATGAACTCATTAAACATAGTAGTGTCCTTATAATTTACAGTGGGCTGTTATGTTTGTTAGAAAAAACAGTCCACAATCCTAGTGTTCTTACTCATCACATCCAACGTCTCCACCAGCCGTAGGTTTTACACGTTTAACTCTGACAAGACATGTAATCTTAACCACTCATTTATTTCACCCTCTCACTATATATCTCTAGAAGATACCTGATGTGTCACTGAGGAGGGATGTCAGGTAGGTGAGCCATAATTTATGAGAGAGCTCTTTTATTAGCGGCGGCCATGCTGGTCCCACCAAAGACCTAACAGAGCTACTTTTCAGAGCACTATCAGTCTTGGCCATCTTTCAGCAAAGTCTTTTTCACTCTCTGTCTTTCTCTCTCTCAGTCTCTCTCTATCTGCACTGTCATGACATTTTGCTACCCGTGTTTTGTGGGAAAAAAAGAAAGATCTTTCAGTTGTGTGGCCAAAAATATGAAATCCCCCCATCTCGTTCTCAGCCTGCCCTGTGCACGTATGCCCTCCCACGCCCATACCCTCTTTTCTCGCCATTGCGCGCAGTTTCATCTTGCACGTGCCCACAAGGCACATCTAAAAACAGACCCCTCCCATTTTTGATGGTAGCCTCTTTATCTTCATCTATCATCGTGTCAGAGCTGTAGTACACTCGGGGCTCCTCCCTTACCAGCAACCATTGCTGACTTCAAGACACACAGCATGCAGGCACAAGCTAGCGCACACACACACACACACCACACACACACACCCCACACCACAACACCACACAACACACACACACACACACACCACACACACACACCCACACACACACAACACACACACACACACACACACACACACACACACACAGCACACACACGACACACACACACACACACACACACACACACACACACAAACACCACCACCCACACACACACACACACACACAAAGTTTCAGAAAGTTTCCAGCACTTAGGGCAAATTGGCTCCAACTTGCACAGAGGGATAACCGGAGGAAATCCAAGGTGAAGGCTAAGGAGAAGAAGAGAAAGAGGAGAAAGAAAAGCAAGGGAATTCAAGAGTGCATAAGCCGACATGGTTTAGGTGGATATTCATCGCAAGAGCAGATATTCCACTCAGTTGCACAAAAACTCCTTCAGTGTGTGCTTTAACTTGACTGGAAAAACAAAGTGGGTCTTTCTGGCCAGTTCACCCCTAATCTGATAAATCACAGAAAGCAATGGTTGAAAATTATGAAAAAGAACGATGTGAGGGGAATCGATTTCCAAAAAGAAGAGGAGCGCCTCAGAGAGCTGTCATCTTGAGGCTAGCGGTAGCCAAGGGAAATGAAAGCAGGGATGTCAGATGATGCAGGGCTGTTTATTAAAGCAGAGGAGGCTCCAGTTTCACTGATAGATCAAGGATGTGGCCAAACAGCACTACACACAAGTACACACAAATGATGAGTTCTAGCCTTGCCGATGTGCTGTGTAGATTATGGTCACAGGAGAAGAGATGCCAGCAAGCAGATGGGTCTATAATGGCACTTTTTTTCCAGATTAAGTTTTGACACTTGTAACATTGAACAGCGGGGTCAAAACTAAAACCTGCTAACAATGATCTAGTGTAATAACTGGGTGCTTCCTAGTTTGATGTAGTACTATCTTTAATGTGATGTGAAAATGCAAAACTGTTGCTGGATAGAGATTCATTTGTAGTTTAGCATATCCAGACTTGATGTTTTGTATGGTTTTGATAAAGGCTCGGACAACATGATGATGCTAGAGTTGTTAAGAAAGAAATACAATATTGGCAGGTGATCATGCAAAATCAGAGATGAGGAATTTTGTTCATATGTTTCAAAATACACCTCATGCATCTTTAAAAATCCCTTTCACTGCTCTAATTTAGCATTTACAATGATTATAATACATATGCAACGACCACATATGAGTCTCTCATTCCTGATTTTTTTCTGAAATTCTTTGGAATCCTTGTTTATAATGTTTCCCCCCCTAGTTCAGGCCATTTTTCTCCACCTTCAATAAATCTAACCGAGATTAGTAAATCACACAGAGATTGAGAAAGGTTGGCTTTACCCTCGAGAGCCAACAGAAAATCGAAACAGAAAAAAAACTCTCAGGTGTCTCAGAGGGCCTTTCACAAGTTTAAAAGAGAGGTGACATCACGGTTTGTAAAGACCAAATACTTTGACGGGGAAAAAATTTGTGATTGGAGTCTTTCTGTGTCTGTAGGGAAATAATGGGTAGTAGGGCTGAGCTCATCATTTTCATATCCATACCTAGCTCACTTTCTCTTTTGACTCCCTCCCTCCCTTCACTCAAATATGCAGTAACCCCACATAAGCAAACACGTTATGCAAAATTCAAACCTCCCAGTCAGACACGTACCCACCTACAGTACCACCATCAAGGCCGTGCTGAAACCCAACACTTCAATCTTTAAGAAAATAAACATGATGTTTGTGCTCTGTTTCGCATCCAGTTGGGAGGGTTTCACTCTGCTAGTTGTCAACATCCTTCCCTGCTGTCCCTCTCCTCCATTTAAAGGTTTGCTTTAACATTCCTTTTCGTACCACATTTCCCCCCAAAATGGCTCCTTTACACAACTCCCCAAGCTCCTTAAGCCAACATAACTTTCTTGTGTATGTGTATGTGTGTGTGTCTGTGTGTGTGTGTGTGCATGTGCGTGTGTGCATGTGTGCACACAGATTACACGCATATATGCTTAGCAGCCAGTGTACTAATGTTTGTGCATGTGTGTGTGTGTGTGTGTGTGTGTGTGTGTGTGTGTGTGTGTGTCATATAAATCCATGCCCAACACACACTTCACATAAACAGCTGTTCACTTTGTCTCCATTGGAGGCACAACTGAGCAGACTCAGGCAGCTTTTACACAAGTTTCAACACGTTATTTATTCCTTTCTATTAAAACTATCCTTTTAATTTCATCCCACATTGATGCAGCTGAAAACATTCCCAGCTGAACATCTCATCTGACAGCAAAAAGCTCAAAATGACGGTCAGAGTAGAAAGCCCGAGCCCAGCAAAGGACTGCAGATTTTGGTCCCAGCCATGTGGGCTGAAGGAAATGACCTACTAGCTTTTCAAAACATCCCTGTGGCTGGCTTTAAGGCCAGGGCTCCGGCCCTGATTGGTGAAAGCTTATAAAGGTGTTTCAGGGCTCAGTGGTGATGTTATCACATAGTAAGTGGCCTTAATGGGCTTCCAACTGTTTGTTTGAAGGACTCCCATAATGACAGGGATCAACTGATAACGGCCTCTGCTACATACTGCACAGAGAGCCGTCAGAGCCTCTCATGGATGAACAAACGCCTTTGCACATTTGTAAAGATATGGGTGGTAAAGAGGGAGTCTTGCAGCACGCCCACATGGTCAGTGAACCTCATTCACACATGACTTAAACGCTAAAGTGAAGCACTAAGGTTTTCTGTGTCTGCTTGCTTCATGTATGCATTAAGACTAAAGAAACGCCTGCTATCTCTACATGTGCAAACACAGCCATCCCTCCCCTGTCCTGTCTCTTCCCATCTCTGTGCAAAACAGGTATTTCCAAAGACACTCTGGTGCCAAAGAACAGCGCCGCTGTGGGAGGTGCTCTGACCTGTCGGCACAGCATTCACACCCAACAAAGGTAGGTGTCACCCGGGATACCTTTCTAACAACAATTACGCACGGAGCTCTGAAGCCGGGCAAAAATGCAGTTCTATTTACTGCACACACAAACACACATACACAGAGAAATATCCGCAGTGCTACTCCCTTTATGTGGAAGGTTTTTTCTCACTCTGATCTACAGACAGACCTGACAACAATGAGCAGGCCTGTTAAGCCAACTCCTGGAGAAGAAGTAGAAGGAGAAGAAAAATACAGCCTGGGGAATGTCCAAACCAAGGCCTTTGTGTTCCCCGCTAATTTTTAAGAGAGGGGGGAATGAGACTGCTGTCAGTAAACTGACTTGTAACATTGCTTGACAAGGGAAACATCAAAAGGATGTTTTAAAAGTCGATACTAACAGCTGATTATTTTACATCCACAGGCTGAAACCTACACTGATATGCAAATGTATTTTGAAAGAGCTTTAGTATACATAACCTTTAGGTAGGTCTAGTGCTGAAACAATTAGTCGATAAAAAAATAAATAAAGAACTTCAAGGACATTACTTGTGCTTTGAGATCTTGCATGTTTCACTATTTCATGACATAAAGTTAATAAATTCTCAAATAAACAGTTATGAACTGATTACAAGTCATTAGTCACAGCTCCTGATATACCTGTTTTAAGGTAATTGATTATGTACAAAAAGACAGAAATAGTTTACTTTGTTGCTGATTTGAGACTCCTAGGGAAAAAATAACAATGCTGATCCTAATGTGTACAGTAAATAATATTAGACAATACTAACATTGATTTGATCAGCTAATAAAGAGGTAGAAATAAGCAAAATGTCAATGCACACACATAAAGCTCAGTCAACACTAATTGTCACTATGATCCTAACTTAATCTTTGACCCGAACCTTGTTTAAACTCTGACACAGAAATTAAACTGAATAATTGCAGTCCTTAACCCTTGTGAAAGATACTACTGCCAGCGTGGATGTGTCAGTACAAGCAGTCATGCATCAGAGACCCAGTGCATGTAGTTGCCTGCGCCTGTTTGTGCTTTGATACTTGTTTTTGTTTTAACTCATGCCAGTGTAAAAACCAAAAGAATCCATCTGTCAGTGCGGTGGGATTTCACTACGCATCAGGGGTATGTTTCTAGTTTTTAGATGAAAGAAGTGCTCTGTGTGTGAGAGACTGAGAGACTGAGAGAGCGAGAGAGAGAGAGAGGGAACTGTCTCTGGTGGTGTGCTTGCCTGTGTGTATCTGTGTTTTCCTAGCAGGGTGTGTTCTTAGATTCCACCACACTAGGACATTACCCCTAGGTGCTCTCGCTCCCTTTCTCGCTTGCTCTGGTTCGATGAAAATACCTTGAGGATTAGGTGGGCAGCAGCGGCGAGAAGGAAGGGGGGAGGGAGGGGTGGGGGGGTGAGGTAGTGATTGACAGCTGAAAGGCTGGAGAGGTGCTCAGGCATGCTGTGGTAGGGGAGAGAGGGGGATTGCACACACAGGCTGGGGGCTTTCAGGCTCTGCACTCAGCTGTTGCCACCCATACCCGTTATAGCCCCTCCACCACCTACCACCCACCAACACCTGCTGCCCATTTAGCAGTGCACCCAGCTACGATTTCAAATAACTCCCGCTTACCTTTACCTCAAGCCCAAATCTTAACGAAAGTGGTCCTTCTGTACTTTCTCTCTTTCTTACCTTTCTCTCACACTGACATTCTTTGCAGCAAATTATGCAGCCGTGGCTTTATTTGAGGATAATCCTTGACCTGGAATCATGATGCTGATTAAAAAATAGCCTTTAGAAACTAGCAAGTGTTTTGAACAACAATGTATGTCCACAGTGTGTGTGTAATCTGGCCAGTTTTTCCATGACAGAAAAACACACTGGATTGCCAACAATCTCCTCTTTGTGCTCTGTGCTACATGCATCATCCCATTTTACTGCTTCAACATACAACAGTGCCCCCTGTGCTCAGGATTGAAACTACTAGTCTGACACTACTGGAGCATGCTGCTTTAGCTCACCTTTCTTTCTCCAAAACGGTGATGCCACACAATGCTTATTCTGAATAAACAGTCAGATAAGTCTTTCAAATATTTGTTGATGCTCAGAGCACTCATCACCTCACACTGAAAGAATGTTGCTTTTTCTCTAATTGCAGACTTGTGGGTTGCCTGTTTCACAAAGGCGCTGTGAGAGCGCGCACGACGCACACTCACAACACAAAACACACACATTTTTAGATTGTGTGTCACACCACACACATGACACATGGTGGTCATTGGACAGTGTTGGGAGGCGCGGACACACACACACAACACACACACCACACACCACACCCACACACACCACACACACACACACACACACACACACACACACACACACACAAGCCAGAGTTTGAGGTCACAACCACACCATCTACAAGCATCTATACGGAAACCACAGGAGCAGAGTAATCATTGTATTGATGAAAGTGGACTTTTCCTTCATGGTTTCTATGGGGATTTTTTATACCACTCGTTCTATATCACAAACAGACTTCTAAGGTTTTCCATTTCCACAAAATTACACATAATGAAGTGCAATTTAAATAGCCGTATTTTCCTCTTTCCAGTGCACGTTCAAATTGTATAATGAAGGTATGGACCATATATGTAGCTAAGAGTTGAAAGGGAAAATGATACGTGAGAGGGAGGAAAAGTCAAACGCACACAGTAATGAAAATGACTTACAGAGTGCGGCCATCTCTTTAGGCAGGTCAGCACCAAATCTTCCAAACAGGCTGCTGTTGGCCAGCAGGTCGAAAGGGGAGTGGCTTCTCATGGAGTTGAAGGCAAACGGGTAGACAGCAGGTGGGAAGCCGGTCATGTGACCCACCTGCTGTTCCCTGTTGGTAGCCATGGCAACGGAGCACACCCAGGGGTCCGCGGCAGGCCACTGGGTGAAAGACACGGCCGTCACAACACCTGGAAATCCCCGGTAAAGTTTAAATTTGTGTCCTTTTGAAGACTCTCAGGATGTGGGGAACAGATGAGTGATGATGAGGCCTCTGGTTTTAGTGACTCCACTTTAGAAGGGTCATCCAATTTAGCTTTCTGGGGAAAAGAAGGCAGATAAATTTGTTATTCCTTTCTAATAAATTACCCACATAAAACATGATGATAAGTGTTTGTGATTTGTATGAACATGATGATACAATCAGTGGTTTGTGTTGAGATCCTCTCAAACACAATGAGAAATTCCACAAACACAATTCACCTCACGTCAACTCTGAGACTGTGATCCATCTACATTCTGGGACGGAGAATAGTTTACCCACGGATCTAATGTAAGAAGGATGTGCAAACTTTGTACCAACAACAGGTATGAGAGAATGGGAAGTGAAGAGGAAGTAAGGATGGACGTCGAGAACCAAAACAGTTAAAGATGTGAGAGAAAAATAACGAGTGAGCTGTAAGAGAAAAGCCAGAAAAACTGGGACTGGGCGAGGGGAAAAGAAAATAAGAAAGAAGTTTGGAAAAAGTTATATGAAGGAAGAGTGGGTGGGAGGGAGGGATGGGAAAAGAGAGAGAGAGAAAGAGAGAGAGCTCTTGTTCTTGCAGTTTTGAAGAGCTTCCAGACTTCTACAGTGATTCCAGGCTATGCCATATGATTTAAATCAGCAGAACTCTACTATAAAGAGCTCCTCTGTTCCTGCTGCCAGCCTAGCACAGCAGCCTGCCTCTCTGCCATTTTCCCCCAAGGACCAGAGGCCAGACACGGGGTCCAGCATGAAGAAGGGGGGGAGGGGGGGTTGATGGGGGTAGAGGG
>NC_045739.1:9877882-9895981 GCF_008692095.1 Etheostoma spectabile
GAGATCCACTGATTGCTAACTGCTGCTGTCACTTCCAACTATCTTCTCTTGAGGTCAGGCTCCCATCCCACAGAGTCATTTTGGCTCTAACCTCCTGCAACCCGCTTGTCACTTGGACTCCACACAGTAGGCCCAGACAAGTCAGGCTCAAGAGTGGACAAGGCTGCAGTTATGGCCCACTGTTGACTGTTAATACAAGAGAGGGTGAAAAAATCCCAGCAAAGCCTCCCATTTTTTCATGTTTTCTTTTTGCCTTTTACTTCTCTAGCGTGATTTCATGAGTGGGTGGTGTGATCAGCTTGTTTTTGAAATGTGGCTTTGAAAAAAAGCAGAGCCAAGGAATTTGGAACTGCTGTGGCTTGGGAATCTGAGAGAAAAGACAGGGAAAAAATCTTGGTAATGAATTCGGTATAAACAAAGAAATTGGAGGTGGGGGGAGATCTAAGGCTAAACCGGTGAACTGCTGAACTGTGCAAAAAACACACACAGAGGAACAGTGACAGGGTCTGGGCACTGGGGGGCACTAAGAGGTGGCGCCGTGCCCAGGAAAGAGGGAAAGCTTTCCAAGATGCACACATATGCACCACATAGTCTTAAACACATACACATGCAATCAAGCACTAAAAAAAAAAGAAAAACCTCTACACATGTGTGAGGGAATATATAAACACACACACACACACACACACACACACACACACACACACACACACACACTCTCACACTTCTCACCCATTGCCTTTTCCAGGACTCTGGCTCCCTCCCTGCCTCTCTTTCTGGCTCTTTCTCTTTCAACAGAGCCAGTTAATTACACCCTACTGCTGCAGGCAGCTTCAAACCACCACTAATTTAGAGTTCCATTACAGTAAACTGTTCCACATGTGCATCCAGGGCCCAGGCAGGCTCGGGTGGCCACGTTTCAGGAAGAAGCAGCCGTCGATAGGCACCCACCCCCATCCTGCCAACACAGCCATATTGCCATCTTTCTTTTTCTTTCCTTCTTTCACTCTGTAAGTCTTTCTTTCACTTACTCGGCCTATCCCTCATCTTTACTACTTTTGATTTATTTTCTCCCTTTTCTGGCCCACCCCACATCTCCTCCTCTGTAATCATGTCCTTATACCAAACCCTCTTTCCCCCACTTCCCCTACCCCATCTCTCTACTGCTTATACAACTTGTACCATGACCCTGTGCAGCGGTTCCACTGTGTGGCTAACACACAAAAAACATCACTAAGGATTTCACAGTGGGCCTAATGGGAGAAGAGGTACCGACAGGAAAAACAAAACTGCCAGCAATGCAAAGGCTCATAATGGTGTGTGGTGTGTGTGGTGGGGGTGTGTGTGGTGTGTGGTGTGGTGTGTGTGTGGTGGTGTGTGTGTGTGTGTGTGTGTGTCTGTGTGTGAGGTGAGTGTGTGTGTGTGTGCGAGTGCGTGTGTGTGTGTTATGAGTATGTACTTGGCCAGCGCTTGGCCCGTTTGGTTATCTGCCTCATGAACTCAAACCAGGGCCCATAAAGGCAGAACGATCTGTCTGAGAGTGCTGGGGGAAAAAAAAGACGTGTGACAAAAACAATTATTATTAAGGAGAGAGAGAGAGAGAGAGAGAGAGAGAGAGAGAGAGAGAGAAAGAGAGAGAGAGAGTAGGACTGTACACATGTGACTTTTGTATTCCCACAGGGGGAAATAACAGTAGATTAATCCACAAATTAAGCTTTAAATGACTTTCAAGCCACCAGACCCAAGCGGAAAATCCTACCTCAGCACAATAAACCGCAGTGCCACTGTACTTTCGCACATACTGTATGTAATGACACAATGACAGAATCTGAGAAAGAAAAAACTAGTAGAGTACAGAGAGACACAGCCTTTTAAAATAGAACTCAGTAACTTTACACTCCCCAAACACAATAATGAATTAATAAAAGAGTTGGCGCCAGTGTTTTTTAATGAGTCACATCAGCCCAGCAGCTTTTTACAGAGCCATTTATGTTTTATGTTGGGTCCTGTGGTAGGCTCACTTCGCCAGCCCGTCTGGGGCTATAAGGGGATAAGGGGAATTTGGAGTGACCTCATCCACTGTTAGCCAGGGCCAAATGGGCATGGAGGGCCCCCCTACTTCCCTTGAGCCTGGGGGGCACACAGGAGGCAGAAAGCAGCCAGAAAGGCGAGGAGCAGCAGGGCCGGCTAGGAGTAGGCTCACGGCTGCTGCTGATGCTGCTGCTGCTGCTGCTGCTGGGACTTTCCATCGTTACCTACGTCTTAGGGCCTAGAGGTGCGCTGTAGCAGTTTATATTTATTTTGTGTGTTTCTGTAAATAGCGGACTCTTAGGTGAGACCTTACAGTACTTCATCATGTTAAAACAGAGTTGTTACACTTGAGATAATCCATTGATATTATTGGTAGAAAACGCTACGTAACAAAAATAATTAAATCAATCAAGATGACAATTTGGAGACAGCTTTACAAGACGCAGCATGCTTAAAGAGCATGAGATTCTCTTGTTTGCTAAAGAGTTTGGATTTTAGCAAAAAAAGATGTGGCAGAACGTAGAATCGAGTGGAAAAGACAGAAAGAGAGACAGAGAGAGCTAGAGAGAGAGCGTGAGAGAGAGATAGAGAGAGAGAACTAGAGAGAGTGGAGAGAGAGAGAACAGTTCCCACAGATTGAATGACTGTTAAACAAAGGGTATCAAATCCTCTGTGAGCAAAACAACAATTGTTGCTTAACCGTTGTGACGGAGTGAGGCCCCTCAGGCAATAAGAACTGCAGTCAAAAATAACAAATAAATCACGGCATCTCAGGAAGCTCTGCACCACACAACTAAGAAAGGCAGTGGGTTTTTCAGTCAGCACGGGAAACCACAGGTGATTACTCGGCGTATATGAGCAGTATTCTGGGTGCCATGGCTGGCCCGGTTTGAAGGTTTCTTTTTACAGTAAGGGGAAAACAAAATACATTTACAGTAACTGTGTGTGATGTTGTATTGAGTTATAACTGTTTGTTTGTCTTTGTCGATATTTGGCTTTGAAGTCAAATTCAAACTCTACTCCTTCCGCTCTGATTCTTGTGGAGATCTTTTTTTTCTTCTTTTCTGAGCTTGAGTGGGTTTCACACATTTTGGGGGGGGTTTTCTGAATCCCCAGAAGGCCACAATATGCAATTAAAAAAAAAAAAGTCAGTCCAGGCACAGCAGCAAGTCAAAACTTTTTCTCTGGAAGAATTAAATTGTAAATTCTCAGCCTCGAGACAAATCAACTGTACCATTTATCCTGGCAGTGGAAAGCTTGGCAGAATGGCAGAATCACAGACTCCTCTCATGCTTTTTCTACCTCTGACTTGCCCACTCCTGCTCATTTTTTTCGACAAACAATCTGTGCATGTCTCCCAGGCCCTGTCCTCCAATTGTCAACATCATAAAGTGATTTATGTTCAGTAACTTTGTAAAGGAAACTATGTGAAGCAGACAGGGTTATATTTTAGTTTTGGGTCGTGGGTGAAGTCATGCTGCCACAGCAGTTAAACAATGATTTTACAGTCCGTCTGTCCTGAGTTGACAGACTGGCTTTTCCAACCGCTTGGAGCAAAATGTACACTAAGTGTCATCATCACTGCTTAATATGCCCACACAGAGCCATCAGAAAGTCACAGACAAATTTAGATGTTCATTTTAAAACGTAATGAGAGCGTTATCTGATCTTGTTGCTGGCGTCAGCAGTATTTTGGCAGTGAAAACAATTTTCTCACCACTATTATCTGATGCAAAGCTGACAGCTCCCAGTCTTTCAACAAGTGGCGGGCTAATGGGTCTGAGAAAGACACCTAGTGACAGACGGTCCAGTGCCTCCAAACAAACCGGCATTCCATCGCCTGAAACTTGTTTGACATCTGCCTCTGCTACAATGCAAAGAAGCACTTCTGTGTAATCACTTGTCACTTAAAGAGCTATTGTATTTCAGGAGTGCCACTGGGGGAGAGTCATTATGCAATCCTTGTTTTTGAATCTTTAAATTATCTGCTGTTAATCCCTTAATTTTTTGTTGTTGTCTCTTCCTTCTCTTTGTTTAAACATAATGTCACAAAAACAGGGTTTGTTGACTTACAGTGATGGAGAGAAGTATGGAAAGACTGAGAAGTCAGTGAGACATAAAACACTTGTGACATGATGAAGTCATCCCGACAGCTTTCTGTTTCCATGATGTGGTAGAGCTCTTTTGAGTTCTTAACATGGAGACTTCAGCAAAGGCAAAGGCAGAAGATGGCAGGACATTTTGAGAAGAAGCAAGAGAAGAAAGCTCAGAGTGGCAACAATGTGATGCCTACTCCTCGAGATTTGAAAGGTAAAGTTGGTGCTACTAATATGTCTAGTTTTGTAATTACAAAGAGATGATTCACACAGGTGGCAATGAAGGTGTTTCCCTTCCTCAACTCAGAGAGAAAACAATCCTTTCTCTGTATATAAAGAGGCATAATGAATGGGTTTCACCACTGCCGCTGCTTCTAGCCTCGGGAGTCAAAGCAACACTCAATGCAGGCCCAAACACACACATGCAAACCAACACACATTCACACCAGTTTAACTTTTTGCCAAAGGATCTTTAATGAGAGCTTGAAGGAAGGCTGAAAATGTAAATCCTTACAATGAGAGCTGCACACCTGCAAAAATAGACATAGGAAATGGTGTGCAGATAGTTTCCTTGTTAATTACAGTGCTGTAGCAAAGAGCCCCTTGATTCTCCTAAAACCACCTGCCTAACCCCTCCCTTCTACTTGAGCTTAATTGCTATAGAAATTCCAGAAAAAGACAGGTATCAACAACTCCCAGATTTACTGCTCAAAGACAGACTGGTAGCCGATTTTGCAATACAGAAGATTTTATGGGGCAAGTTGGCAACTGTTGTTTCATTGGTTCCCACACAACCTCAGATGTATCTACACTTAAAACAGTATTATCACATAATAGACCAGGTTTAGCAATTATATATATCTATATATATATTTAAACAGTTGTTGGACATTTTTAAACCTTAATGGTTTCACTGGAAGAATGATGATTCTAAAAAATGAAATTGTAATTATTTATTGTTGTTATATAACCAGTGTTTCTCCTGGTTTCATTATTTTGAGGTGACCTTTAACCTTTTGATCTATGAAATGTCATAATTTTAGGCACATACTCTATACCTGAAAAAACTACCACTAATCAGACCTTTTTTGTTCCAAAGTAGTTATTTTTATGGACATACAGTACATTTAATCAGTATACTATTGCTGACCTGTAATGATAGACAATATGTGAGCACTGACTGAAGAATTTTAATGCCGGGCTGTTGCCTGACTTGTAAATAGAGAATGTTTTTGGTGAGGCTGATTAAGCTCACATACCTTATGATCACAAGTACATGGATCATGAGTAATGACACATACCCATCTGGTGCATATAACATCTAGCACAAATAATAATTGATTCCAAACATTCACTAAAGACAAACAGGATGCTGTGACTGAACGCCATGAAGGTAAAGCTGCTCTGCATGGACAGTCTGTCCTCGAAAAAAAGACCCAAAGGTGGTGCTCTGGAGGAGGAGGAGGAGAGCAAAGTGATATTACTCTGCCTTAGAGATGAGCTCTATTTTTTCCACTCCAGATGTCACCAAATCAGAGTCAAAGTGATAGACCAGATGACGGTGGAGGGGGCAACAGATATCACTGACCTTTAAGCAGGGATCCCTCACTCCACCGTGTAGGTGTTTTTCTTTTCACAATTTGCTTCAATCAAACTGTCCCTCACACTTATGTCAAGTCCACCAGGGGAAATAAGGGGTGGACAGCAGGTGCAAGGCTAAGGCAGCCCAGCTGCAGCGGTTTACCTACTGACCAGTCACTGCTGGAGCAATAAACCAAAACACTGCGGAAAGCTACACTCCAACATCAGGTGCCTGATCATTTGATATCCAAATCAAACAGTACCTAATGCAATGTCTTACACATGGCTGTAACAAGTGAAACCTGTTAACCCAGCACATATGCCAGCATCGATCAATAACCTTCACTGACACACTGCTAACTATGGGAAAACAATGAATAAACTTTCATGTTTCAACTAAGAGCAAAGTTTCAGACACACCTCACTCCACAGGAATTAGCCTCTGCTGTTTAAAAGGTGGAAAACAATGCTTCTCTTTTCCAAGTGTTCATATGTTGCTTATAAAAAACCAGGTCAAGGACTGGTAAGTGGTCTGGTGAATACATTCATACACATCAAACAAATGCAAGCGTGTACACACTAACACACACACATGTGCTAATAATAAAGAGCTCCATAGGCACTGGGTAACACTTGAAACACTCACTAATAAGCACATATGTGCACACAGGCACTTGCAGGCACACATGCTGAAGTATATTTTATATAAACTCAGTGTCACTCCCACATTAATAAGAAAAAAAGACGCTAAAACACTGGATGCAAACGGCATGTGTGTTAGGACGTTTTAGTGTTTACACATGAAAGTCTGGTCAGATTGCAGAGCAAACAATGATTAATTGTTTCAAAGCCTCTCAAGTGTTTAGCACACTCAGTCTCTGTCTTCAATTAAAACTGTCGACCCATTCCCAACAAAAATGCAGTCTCTCTCTCTTTCCTTCTTTTTGTTAACAGAGAAAGAGAGAGAATAAGAAAGGAAGACAAACAATGACTAGTTACAGATTCTGAAATTTAAAAATAAATGACTCACCCGCTCTTGTGTTGATGAGGCAGACGGACAGATTAGGCAGTTGCCGGAACGGTCTGATGAGCGGAGCTAGCTGGGGGAAAAGGAGAAAAGATGTGTGTACGTTCATCAGAGTCCTTCTGACAGCAAAGACAGAGTAGCGGTGAGTCTCTCTCTCTCTCTCTCTCTCTCTCTCTCTCTCTCTCTCTCTCTCTCTCTCTAAACACAAGCACACACTCACTCTCACTCACTAAGAAATAATTATACTCTCTGATTCATAAAGCCTTCCTCTGTCACGTGACCCAACACTTCAAATATACAGCACATTTTTTCACAAGCCACAAAATGCCTGGAGGGAAAAAAAGGCCCAGAAAGCTTAAGTTTCTGTTTTTAATTCTCTCTCCCTTCTTTGTCTCTTGGGTGAATTATTTTTCTCTCCTTCATCTTCTTGGCTAAAGAGTTGGTTTACCTACAAACAGTTAGTGCATGTCGAAATGCGTGAGCTATGACGTTATCTTAGATCATTCAGGTTTAATCTATAAATTCAGATAATGTTTGTGTATCCTGAACACAAAAAGTATAATGTTTTGTTTTTAGACCGATGATGGTTTAATGGCAAGCCAAAAAAGTAGTAGAAAGTAGTTTCACCTAGTCGCTTATTTTGGTGTGATCAATTTATAGAATAATCATGATGGACTTTTGCCCTACCTGTCTGCTCACGACAGGCATGTAGGTGCTGTTTTTGTGTTTCTCATGTGTGTTTGGCGCTGTGTTTTCGTTTTTCTTTGTTTCTGTGACAATCTTCCCAGATCAGTGATAATAAATCCATTATTAGTGATGGAACTACTACTGATAGGACGTAATATTAGAAGTATATAGCGTATAGGAAGTTCTGTACACAAGGAAAACTAAAAATAATTTGTCATTCAAAACTGGAGTCATTTTTTTCACAATACATAACATCTGTCAACATTCTGCCAAACATTACGCAGTTTGGAGAAATTATTTTTAAGTCAAAATGTTTTAAAAAAAACAGCCTGCAGATTCTGGTACCTAAAATCACGTTAGCTCTGAAAATGTAACTCGTGGTGGCACAGCAGCTGCAGGGAAGTCCCGTGTGAGATGGCAGAGCTGTGCAGCAGAAGCAGCAGCGACAGATTTGGGTGTGCCCCTGAACGTGCCACTCTCTCCATATGAGATCATATGTTTCAGATCTGTGTTTATGTGTTTGTGGTTCTGGGCGTGTGCCCTGTTTTTTTTAAATGTAATGTTTCTCAAGTTGTTTTGGTTATGAAGAGCACCTCAAACCTCAGAACTGGGAGGAGAGGGCACACCTCTACTGGCATCTCAACAGGCACTTTTACCTCTGCCTTTGCAGCAGACCATAGATAATCTACACCTTCAGAAGAAAAGAACCCCAAACAAGTCAATTTAAATACATGCATGCTTCTTTAACAATTCAATAAGAAACATCTAGTCTGTTTAATATCCACACCAAGTAAGTGCATCAAGCCTTTTCAAAACAACAAACTTATACATGCACTACTTGTTCTGAAACTTCATCTAAAACGATGCCCTGCAGGCGCATCGGCCACACATCACTTCACATTCTCACAAATTTCACAGTCTAAAGCAGAATTGCCAACCAATGCAGCATGTTTCTTTTGGTTTTCCCAACTATTAAACATTTACAACCTGATATACTGTAACTGCTGCGTATTGTGTTTATAAATAACAGTAACTGTCCTGATACAGGCAGAGATCTTATCCACAAATAGACTGACCCCAATATGTCTCCAGGATAAAGTCAAGCCATCATCATAATAAAAAACACAAGTGTTTGGCCTCACTCACGTTATACCTATATGTGCTTCCAATCTTCAAAGCCACATATGGTCTACAGTAGCTTATTGAAATGCTCTTTTATACATTTGATGTGGATTTGCTGGTACATAATCAGGGTGAATGAATGGATAAACAGTGTTGCCTTTTTGCAAAAACCTTATATTCAGGAAGCACAGCTCTAAGCCATACTGCAAAAAAACACGTCAGCTGATCCTTATCTTGTTTACATTTGATTTATGTGTTGCTTATGAGGCCACTAAGGCTAATAGAAATCCCTTAACTGTTTACATAGCAGTACTAAATCAGCAATATGAAAATGATATGAAACAAGAAACTAAATACAGCCATAGGATGCTGCAAAAACTCTATATCAGCCATTAGAGTGATGTAAACAGTAAAGTGTGACTTTCAAGTCTGTGTGATGCCGATCAGGCTGACTGCGATCATGCATTTGTGTCATAATGTGCTGTTAAGTGTGTGTGTGTGTGTGTGTGTGCACACATGGATGAGTATGTGTAGGCAGTAGCAGTGAGAAGGTCAGAGGTTACTAGTGTTTGTGTTTCAGTGTCAGTGAAGTGTGCTCCAGGCAGAGATTTATGATCATTGTGTCTGGGAGGCTGCAGAGTGGGGGATAATGAAGATAGATCAGGGTGCTATCTCTCTCTCTGGACACCACTGGAAACATAGCCTATGGCCCCGTCCGTTCTCGTATCATTAACTTCAGCCTGTGACATCACAACACACTGCCCTGACATCAATCCTGACACAGTGTGCTCTGACAAAAAGTCGAACACAAGAGAAGCAATTCCTCACAGGAAGTCATCCAGCAAACACAGGCATTGTTCAGCTTTGCAGCTTCTCTGGGTGTGTTTATGAAGATATGTAATATTCATGGAAATATCGTACTCAGTCGTGTGTTTCCACTTTAGATTAGACGTATTGGCATTCACAGAGACGTGGAGCAGAGGCCAGAGGCTCACTGGCAAAGGAAAAGCAGCAAAGGAAAGGAAAGAGAAAGGGGCGATGATGAAGGGAGCAAAAGAGGGAGGAAGTGAGGTTAGAGGGGTTAAAGCGAGATGGAGAGAGGGGGAGGAGAGAAGGGTTGGAAGGCCAGTGGTACAGGGAATGTGAGAGAAAGGGGTGTGAAATAGTAAAAGGGAAGGAAAGAAAACTGGAGGGTGAGATGGAGAGAGGGACGGATTGTAGGAGGGAGAGGAGGGGGTTTGATGGTATTGGTGGTGGGGAAGTGAGAAGGGGCGCAGGGAGCTGGTGCCTGTGGCGGTAGGTTTTAATCAGTAACAAGACGCCTGTAATGAGATCACTATTTCCCCACATTCAGATTGATGTCATGTGAAGTTTGGTGCTACACTGAGACAGGCAGGCGATGCAGGGCGAACACACTCAAGACAACATGTTTGCGCACACACACACACACACACACACACACACACACACACACACAAATATACACTTGCTCTCACTTTCTTGGTTACAGACTTAAACACACATCCTGTGAAATGAAGGAGCTCATTCATCCAGGCTGGCAAAGAGCGCTCATTTAGAGTCCAACCGCCTTGAAGTAAAAACATACACACAAGAATACTACTCACAGGAAAAGGAGTTACTCATGGCAAAAGAGAAATCTATGTGTTAGGGGCCGAAGGGTATATACCACTATGTACTCCTCAAACAAAAACAAATGAGCACAAAGCTTGGAACAGTTAGAGAGCCAAAAGCTTTTTTACTGCAAAAGAAACTAAGGGAAAACAAGAGGGAGAGAGGGAGGGAAAATAAAAAGAGAAGTGTGTGTGTGTGTGTGTGTGTGTGTGTGTGTGTGTGTGTTGTGTGTGTGTGTGTGTGTGTGTGTGTGTTTTTGTGCATATTTTGGGGTGCATTCAGTGGCTGTCGACACAGCTACCAGCGTGTGTGCCAGCACATGAGCACTCCGCTTATTCCCCAACATGTGTGTCCACTGAAAGGTGAACGGCTCTCCTGTCTATACTTTCCTCCAAAAAATCAGCCATGATGTCACCATGAACCCATCTTGAACCAACCTCTGTCAAAAAGCATTACTCCAGCCCTCCCTCTCGCCATTTCATTTTCTGTTCCATCTCTCCCTTCTTTACGCTCCGCTCCTGCCTCACAAATTCTTCACTGAGCTCCCATTCTTTTGTTTTGCTCTTTTTTATATTTCCGTATACTTCAACATTTCCCCTCTCCTGTCCATGTCTCTTTTCTCTCTCCCTCCTCTCTTACTGAAGCACACAAACTCTTTTTTTGGCAAGCGTGGTCTAATTGAATCACCAAAAAGCGCAGCCATTTGCCAAAAATGCCAGGATGTTCTGATTATCATAAACTTTGTTTAAGCTGTGGTTTCGCAAAAAAAAATCCTCAGTGCATGACAGAATGCCAAAAAAATAAAAGCAGAAAAGAACGATGAATAGTGGAGAATGCAAATGAAAGAAGGGAGAGGGAAAGAGAAAGAACACTGGGGAAGAGAGGGGTGGTGGGGGCAGCGAGAAGGCAGCCAGAGAGCCACATATGGAAGTGATTCTGTAATTACTGCAAATCTGTGAGCTCAAAAGGAAAGGTCTTCTTTTCCATGCCTCCTTCCCTGCACATAAAACTGCCCTTGTGAGAAAGTTGGGCCCTAAATACTGAGCAGGATACATGAAAAAAAAACTAAGTTTTCATTTGCTTTTGGCATGTTTGTGTGGATATTAAATATGTATATGGAACATTTTTTGTATGACAAGAGTCTGCTTTTGCCATTTTTCTGCACAGAAGAAAATTCTCTGCTGAGCACGAGGCTAATTCCACAAAGTCTGTAAAGGTTTCTGCATTCTTTACTCATTTGCTTTGCTTTCCCTAGCTTAATCACCCGTCCTGGAAGCTAATCTAAAACAAACTGGGGGGTTCCGCATGGAATGAACTGAAGTCTCTCCTCAGCAACACACCTAACTGACATCATTCACATAAAGCACACATTCAACAAGGTGCGTGAGGGAGGGGCGGTTAGGGGATGGGTGACAGACATACAGACAAGAAAGACAGACAAACAGTTGAAGAAGACTGTATTCTAAGCCTCAGGCAAAGCAGTGCTTTGCAGGTGTGTATGTTGGCAACGACTTCTGTTCTGCTCAGTCCCCAAACAGTTTCAGCAGCCTCTAATTATCTCGTGCCCTGACATAACGTGTTCTCATGATGAGTGCTCACACACACACACACACACACACACACACACACACACACACACACACACACACACACACACACACGGGCCTACAGTGAGTACACACCCAGATTGTGCTACGTTAATTCTTAGACACATTCCATTAATCACGACATGATTATGTGAAGTACACAATCCTACCTTCTTCGCCTAGAATAGTGTATGCTTCGGCTTTATACGCGAGCACAATCCCCCCGAAGTTTGAACCATAAATAGTGGATGACTGGCGCACGCACGCACGCCGAAGTTTTCTGTTAAGGAGACAAAACAAAGTCAGGGACAGTCTTCAGAGGGATCCTCCACATAAGCATAGCAGTTTGTAAAGATCACGCCATTTGGTCTCGTGCTTCAGAAATCATTTCAGTCATTTGTCAGCTTACCTTCGTTTGTTGCCAATCCGTCACTGTGTCCCGGACGGCAGTTTAGGGGCGTCGATGGGAGCTACCGTGCGCGGAGATTTCTGGCACTGTGCCTCCCTCTAGTGACGCAAAGGAGGACTGCAGCACGTGTCCAGTCTGAGGATAAGATAGAAACCCACACAAACAAATATTTACTTAAGACAATAACAAAATACATAAGCAAGCTGGATGTCGGCTATGTAAATAAATACTAAATGTGCTATTTCTGGCGTTCTAACGTAGTCTATTATCTCTAACGTTTTTGGGCTAATGTCTTACCTACTATTGAAACCTGATGACCTTAGATATTTAGGCAATAATGTGTCATTTTTTAAGTGAATTGAAATTGTGTTTGGAACTTTATGACAAAATCGTAATTTGATGTATAAAAGCTATAATTGTTTGTCTGCAATGTCAACAATAACTCAACTAACTTGATCAATTGATCGTGCTCATGTGCCAATGCCATGAATTTGCCACTGAGGGGCGCTTTCAACAAGCTGAATAGTTGACCTGCATGTTCAGAGTCAGTCAGCAAAGTTTGTTGCTGACAGAACGTTATAAAAACCTATTGTTGCGCAAATTGATTTTAAAATTAGGAGTAGCCTAGGATGAAATGACAGTAAAAAAAAAAATATATATATATATAAAAAATATATATATATATATATATATATATATATAAAAAATATATATATATATATATATATATATATATATATATAAAGAAATAAAATCTTTACCGTAAAGCAAAGCGCACATAGTGGGCATTGTTTTTAAAAAAGGAGAAAATATTCACAGATGCTGAAATAATCAAATATAGATTTTACATTTCAATCAAATCAAATTGCGTGTTACGGTTCGTTCCAACAGCATGTTGTTGGCATGACAAAGGTTGCCATCTACAGTTTCCTTTGGCACATGTTGCTTGGCATGATAATGTTTGGAATGTCTAATAGTGTTCTGCAACCGTTTGCAGCGCTGCTTGTCAGAGAACAAGCAGTCACGGTGAGCCACGCCTATTTTCCATGTGCTTCATCCTCCAATCTCTCCATCCTTGCACACCACACGCTCCGTATTTTGCATAAAATGTGTATCAGTAGGGCAGCGCTCTCCCCTGCACATGCAGAGCGCACATGTAGCGTAGCTTTACTGAACACATACCACGGTCGAATAAGCGCATCAAACTCCCCTCCGCTCCAGATCCCTGCCAATGAAAACGCACAAAAGCGTGAAGGAGAGAGAGAACGGACTCCGCGAGATAAAGAGTGAGCCAAATCCCACACAAACAGACACAACCCAAGTTATGCGATCGAAAGGGCGGTCACATTTCCTACTCGCAAGCAAACGTGGTTGATGTGGGTGTTTGTATCAGTGGGTGTGTATGCCAAGTCTGACAGCGTTCACAGATAAGATGACACTATTTTCTTGGAATTCATGAGAATCTTTTAATCTCTGCTAGTAGGCCTACAACATCCCATGCGCTCGAGCCGAGGCGCAGTAACCTATCCTGAACACAGAAGACATCCATGTAGCATATTTTTGAGAAGACCAGCCTGAATGAGCTAAAAGAAAGAAAGACACATCTCGACAATTTACTGGGAAACAACTTTACGCGCTCTGGAAACATTTCCATCACTTCTTCCCATTTTTGCGCTCCGTGAGCAGGTGTTTCAAGCAAAGCTGTTTTTTTTTTTTTTACTTTCTCCTGTCTTCAAAGGACTTTTGCTCCAGTCTAGAGACGGACGTCTGACTTCAAGTCTAAATTGATCGACATCAGCAAGAGAAATGGATAACAGCCCTGGTGGTGGTAAGATTAACCATTAAAACCATTATAATAGCAATGCTGATTTAGACACAAGAGTCAGAGTTGATTAACGGGTCATTGTCACATTGTCATAAGTCACGCTAAACCTTAAATAAAATAGAACTTTAATTTCAATGTAAGAAATATTTAATTAATGTAAAGCAAAGTGTAATTTCCATTATTTAGGATAGGCTTATTATTTGGGTAAAACATGTAAACTCCACTTTTATTTATGTGCATAATTGGCAATTTTGCAACCTGTGTGTGAGTTCTCCCATGCATGAGTGAACGAAATATAATTTTAGTTATGTGTTTTTACAAAAGTGACGTTAGTAATTTTATTGGTTCATGTAGGCTACATTTGCACGAGTTCGCTCCTATTTAATCACGTCCACTTGTTCCTAAATAGAGTTACACTGATTCAAGCACAATGATTGTAACACTTTACGCAAACTTGTGAAAAAAGTTGCTGCACTGCGTTCAAATGTTAAGACGCAGCGCCTGGACTGCAGCTCTGCTGACAGCGAACCGCGACATATGCGAGACTTCCTGTTTCTCTCCATAAAAACAAACTCACGTGGAGCTACAGTACACTGGCTGTCACATAACCTTAATCTTTCAGAGCCAGAACTTTAACTGCGCACTAACCCTTCATCATCTCCCGGGTGTAAACTTTGGTGTAAAGGGCGTGTTTGTTTCTAAGGCCATTGCTGAAGTGCCTGCAGTATAAAAAGAATTCCACCCGTTAAGTAGTATTAGGCAGGGCTTTCTCACGATCTAAATCCAAGTGACCACCTTGAACTGGTTTCCCTTCCCTTGAATGTTTCAATAAGTCAATGAAACGCACATGACTTCATTTCCTTCATGAGTTCAGTGCACTGATCTTAACAAAGATCATAAACATCAACATAACTGGACAAAAATATGGCTGCAGGGGTTGTATGGCTCATAAAGTCTAGATCAAATGAGAAAGAGAGACGGAGTGTGCGTTTTGTGTGTGTGTGTGTGTGTGTGGTGTGTGTGTGTGTGTGTGTGTGTGTGTGTGTGTGTGTGTGGGGAGTCGTTGGGTGAATACCTATTTCACCTGCAGAGATGATTGGGTTGTGGGGTTAGAGGGGTTGTATGTAATGTATAACTGTATAATGTATAACTATACATCTTCATTATGCAAAATGCAAGATGACTTTTGGAATGTGTAACCTATTTGTCAAAAATAATAGTTTCATTAAACTTGTAGGCCTATACATCCTTCACCTCATGTGAGGGTCAACTGTACGCCTGTCAGTTGTAACAAGTTGGCTATTTAGTCTTTCTTAACAGCAACATTCATTTGAGATTATATTTAGCTGCTAAATTATGCCCATACTAAAAACATCTGACTAATTGACTTCTTCCATTTTCCATTGCATAACTTCGTGCAATAAGTTCTCACTCACTACTACCTCCTCTGACACTCTGCCAGTGGAGGTTTTCTGCAAAGGAATGGCAGAAACTGAGTGGTATAACTATTCTTTTACAAGTGAACCCATTCTCTCATAGTATAGCCACCTAAAATATAAAAGGAGTTTTTAAGAAAACAACGTGTAGGCTATATTAAACATCCCAATTCACCAGTAATAACGTAATTAGGCTATAGGCCTATATTAGAGAGGAATGCTATTATCATATGCATTTCCTCACAAACTTGGGCCGCCTACTGCAGCGCGAGGCTGACAGGGCGGTGCTGCTGGTGGTGCGCAGTCAGACCACCTAACCGCATAACACGCCGCTCCATTTAATTTGGCTGTTTAATTATAAGCCCGGGCTGTGTCGGGCTGTGGATGGACTGCCTTCTGGCTGGAGCACGCAGCTTCATGTCTTCCCAGTGAATGCACAGTCAAAAGCTTCCTCACGTGCCTACCCTCGCAGAGCCGCGTGAGATGCCTACCGGGGCCCTCCTCCCGCCGCTTCCTAGCACGGACTTCTCTGTGCTGATGCCGCCTGCGGTGATGGTGCGCTTGGTCAGTGGGTCAACGATTTCATGCATTAAATGGTTTCTCTCTGGTCACGTTTTCCCGCCACATGCGCATTTTGCTTGTATTGAAAGCATCCGTGAGATAAGCTGACTCGATTTTGACTTTGCAACATCTGTCCTTCCCTCAACTAAGGATGGGTTTCAGCGGTAACGTGACTCTGTTAAACACATCTGTCCTGCCATCCGCTGCTTTCTACAGACGATGCTGAAACAGAAAGCTGATTGGAAACATGGAGAGGCTGCATCTTTGTTGCGGATAAAATTGCACCTAAAAAAGGAGGTTTTTCAATCAACATTTGACATTGAGCAATTGTAGCCACCACAACTCTAAAACCCCAGACTAATAGACTATAGATTTAAAGCATATCCTGGTGTTTATAAATTAGCCTATTATCCATGGTGTTCAGTTCAGTTCCTCATGGTAACTGCATGAGCCAGTGTATGATGCAGCGTCAGTTTGGAGAGATGCTGGAGGCGCATACCCACAATTCTACCAAGTTCTTGTAATATTGACCTACTTACACAAGTCTGAGTTAATGAAGTCTACTGCAAACATCAAAGCAGTGCTTACAGATTGACCGTGTTCAGTAGCACAACTCTATTGGCCATTGCCTAGGCCTATATTATTTCCTATTATTGCATAATAAACACTGCATGGCTTTATCCATAAGAAAGAAAACCACACATATGCCATGTTAATTAAATTTACACCCCAAGGGCAAACAAACACTATGGTCACCTTAACTGCAAGCTATCTGTGGCTGCCTATCCATGTAAGGTGGGAACAAGTGAAAGTAAGAAAAAGACAAGTGAGAAACAGGGAGGAGAGGAGCTGCTGTGCCAGTGCTCACTGCTCATCTTCAGGCAGAGAAACACGGGTAGGCTAAACTTAACATGGGCATTAAGGAAGGAATTTCATGTATTTGAAATAAATGAGTACATGTAAAATAGCTCAATTTAGAAGTTGATGCTACTTTATCCTTAACATTAGGACTATGTAAATTTTCTGCAATATTTGCATTAAAAACATAGCAAATAACAATATCATTATGCTATATTTTCTGTTAACCATGCTGAGGACTGTGGACATAGTTTTGTTTTTATAGTGTCCATCCAGCACTACTCAAAAACAGACCGTAAAAGAGATTGTTAATTGACACAGTGGCTGTAGAAGTAATCTTCAAAAAATTACTGTACATGTGAGTCTTCAGGTGGGCATGCAATGTGCCTGGGTGGATTGGGGTTTGGCCATGACTGTCTGTATATAAGCTCAGAAAGAGGTAAGGCTCAGGCCTGCATCTGCTGGGTCTGTGTATGGCTCTGGCATGAGTCAAGAAAACACCAACACTTCTGAGTGAGGGATTAAGCCAATTATGCATGATTGACATAGCCTGAATACAAGGCGGATGGGTTAATTTGGGTTCAAATAGATTTTATTGTGAAGCACTTTGTGATTTTTATCTGTGAAAAGTGCTATACAAATTAACTTTACTTACTTACTTACTTAAACAACTATACGACATAAATTTTGGATGTTAGAAATTATTTGAATTGAGTTGTATGTGCATATCATTCATTGCTGAAGTTTTAAATTGGACACACAATCCTTTTGAGTATTAACTTAACTTGTATTATAACTTGTCATTAAGCGTGTCTCTGCTGGACTAAATATCTACTGAGTTGTTAGTATAGGCTATTATTACACCAGTCCAGTCCATACAGTTGAGGCATTTTCCTTGGCAAAAACGTGACTTACATTCTCCGACTGTCGGTGGCGCATCAACATCAGTGGCTGAGCCTTGGTGCCACCTCACGCCAGGGGAGCTTCCCAGTCAGCATGTGTTTGTAAACACAGATCTGACTTCAGATTGTTATGTGTTTCAACACGAGACTGCGGATTTGGTTCGGGCAGTAACCGTGTCAGGAGACCATGCATGTGAGGCAGCGGTCAGGTGTCGTGCTGTTAGCTGACGCTGGGCACGGTGCCAGGGAATCGAGGCTATTATTGGAGCGGAGGAAGCAGCAGACCCTGCAGACACGTGAGGCCATGTCTCAGCTCGCATGACTAGAGAGAGAGAGAGAGAGAGAG
>NC_045739.1:9895991-9902213 GCF_008692095.1 Etheostoma spectabile
AGAGAGAGAGAGAGAGAGAGAAGGAGATAGAGACACACAGCTGTGCACATAAAACATTGCACATATTTACACGGTTCCTATACCTAGGGTATAAATATTGCATTAGCATGACGCAGGAAATATTTTCAAAGAGTAGCTACTCGTTGGTGCTTCTATCGGAAGTCTGCCTGTTTTGTTGCTGTGCTACCAGCAGTAGATGCTATTTTTGGCGCTCACTTTATCCGCCTGACCTGCAACGTTACGCCGGTTGCACGCAGGACGCGTTTAATGATGCAAAGAACTTGTAGCTGGACGGGTTTTAAGGATATATGAATGGCCAACTATCACATGTAAGGGGAAAACAAAATAACAAAAAGAATGCCTTCTATTTATGAGTTTTTACTCAAATTTGAATCACCTGACCTCAAACTCTCATCTCAGAGGTCTGATGTCTCCATTATTTCCCATATCTGCAGGAGTCATCCTGTATGCAGGATCCTCTGGCAGCTCCAGTCCCAGCCCCGGCAGCCCTGGCAGCCCCTCCAGTGGGTACCAGACACAGTCACCTTCTTCACACTCCCAGCCCTCATCACCAGAGGAGGGGGCCTTCACAGAGATTGGGGCGTTGAAATGTAGGACAGCTGGATGCAAGACATCATCCTCCAAACTGATATTCCAGTTCCCAGAGGTCTACAGTGCACCCCCAGCGGCAGCCACTCCACAGCATACCTATGCACACCCTATTGGAGGAAAGAGGCCATGCGGGTTCACAGGAACTTTCACAAGTAAGTGTGTCCTTACTGTCGATATGCATATAGATTTATACCTTGATTGAAGTTTTCGCTGCTTATCTAACAATCCGTTTACCCTTTTTAGAGACAGGTGGGATGGTCCTGCTCTGCAAAGTCTGTGGGGACATTGCATCTGGATTCCACTATGGAGTGCATGCATGCGAGGGTTGCAAGGTAAGCCCCTGATCAGAAAATTACATTGAGTGATTCAACAATATGTTGCTTTTAGTGCACCGGTTTCATGTGATTTATTTTTCGTTTCAGGGTTTTTTTCGCCGCAGCATTCAGCAGAACATCAACTACAAGATGTGTGTGAAGAATGAGAACTGTCTAATCATGCGCATGAACCGCAACCGGTGCCAGCACTGCCGCTTCAAGAAATGCCTTTCTGTTGGCATGTCAAGAGATGGTGAGACATCCTGACACATTTTTAAAGGCCCTCATGCAGTACTGCCAGAATGCCACAGTGCTCTGATTAGCCAAAGCATCAGGGAAATGGATGGCCTGAAAGAGGCACATTACTCATATGTAGGTCTGTTGGAAAAATGTAATGCGAAGGATTTTTGAGGTCATCGTGCCAGTAGCTCAGTCACTCACTTCATCAACAGACCTTCACCTGCCGTGTCAATGCACTGCCAAAGCTTACGATCTGCCTTTGAATTACTCTCTTAAGTTTCTAAGTGTCTTTCTCCTGCCCTTTGCAGCATCCTTCCACAATACTCTTACCTCTATGCTCTTGTTTAGTATAGCACCTCCTCCCCACGTCCCGACCATGTTCCCTCAGCTCTTTTGCATCTCCCTCTCAGACAATGATTTATGAGGAGAGGAGCCTTGAAATCCCCGAAGCTATCTATCATCTGGAAAACTGCAGCAAACACAGGAATTATTTTAGGAAATTGGAACAGGGTCAACTGGATTACCTTGTGCATGCCCATGGAACATCTTGGTGCAATTAATGAGGGATAGGGCAACAATTAAGCAAGGGATGCAGAAAACAGTTGTGACAGACTTTATCAGGCGTAATGCTCACATCACCGAGTTTTAGTTCTGAACATTGATTGATCACCTATCATCACAGATTAAGGAAACAGCTGGGCTGACCTAGAAAAACAATACAACATTGGGCGTATAGTGTACTCATACATCATGACCTACTTGGTGTATTTTGCCTGCCTTCTTCTTCTCAGTGTGGTTTCTGCTTATCTCCACCCTCCAGTATACTCTGCATTGCCTAATCTAGTAAATAGGTCAGTGTTATTTCGGCAGGTGTTTGACATTTCTGCTTCACAGAGATGAACAGTGTGGCAAAATGCATCTTAAGAGAGCAAACAGTCAGGTCAATCCTCTTAGAGGAGATTGCTGAAAGTGTTGAGGACCACAACCTAGAAACCCCTTTTTGCTCTGCTTCAATCATTACAAAAACAGGAAAACCGCATGCAACTGCCTGCAGCCCACAATAAATAGTACACCCTGATTTCACACTAGGCAGCTGTGTGACTTTGGCTGTGCAGTGTAGGAGAATTCTTAAGTCCGTTAGCATGATGGCTCACTTTTCTTCCTCTAACCAGAGCAGAATTTTTAGAGCGATAACTCACTAGTCCACATTTGTTTCTTTTCAACCATGATGAAAGGGATTAATCTCATGCCACATTATTGTCCCCATCCTCATCAAGGGATCCTGCTGGCAATGAACAGATTACTGTATATTTGGTAAACATAGCAATATCTACTGTGCATATTACCGGACCAAGCAAATCAACTCACTTGGTCCAACGCCGTAGCTTTATGTTTACATGTAAAGTGCTTATGGTTAACAAATGGGTATAACAGTACATTGATTTACAAATATTATTGCAGCTATACAAAATGTTCTGCTACACTTGAAAGATTCAGATATGCTATACTTGCAAAAGTCTTTGAAGCTGTACCAGCTCAACTACTGCCTTCTCTGACTCCACCTTGAACACACGCACAGACACACGCTCACACACTTTCAATGCATCACACTGTGTCAAGCCCACCTCTCTTTTATCTTTTACCCTCCCATGATATCAGTTCCAGTGACATCATGCTCATGTTGCCCCACTGCCCTACTTACAAATGGAAGGAATGGGAGACGTAGGAGACAGCAGTTGATCGAGGAGAGGATGAGGCAGATGGTAGCAGGGGGTCTATAAATAGCCTCTCCAGCTGATGGTCACTGTGGGAAGAGGGATAGGGATATTGGTGAAGAGAGGGAAGTTTCATCTCACAACTTGTTTCTCCTTAAGATCATTCAACACTTTAAGAGATGTCGTGCTTTTGGTGTATGTGTGTGTATAAAGAGGTGTAAAGGGTAACTTTCACCATGCTTAGCTTTCATTTATAGCCACCTTTAACAGTAGCTGTCCGGTCTTTTCTAAACTGTATAGCAAAGAAACAAACAAACAAATGTCTCTAGTGTAAATGTCCATGTTGTGAATGACTGAGAGCTGATCTGTCCTCACTGCTTGTCTTCCCTAGCTGTGCGTTTTGGCCGCATCCCCAAGAGAGAAAAGCAGCGACTTCTGGATGAGATGCAGAGCTACATGAACAGCCTAAATGAGTCAGCCACCGTGGATGTGGACCCACCTTCAGCGAAGGACACTCCCAGCACCCCAGAAGATGGCAACTCAAAAGAGGCCATTGGAGCCATCTCCAGAGCCTACCGTGACATCTTCACCAGCAGCAACAGCCGAGGGAGAGCAGCAGAGAGGGCTAACATCACCAACAACAACATGTCTCATGTTTTTCAGGATGCCAGTTTTACCCAAGTTTCCTCTCTCACCACATCCACCCAAAGTTATCAGTCTTGCCCTGTTGTGGCTGCCACTCTATGCTCAGCTACGCTTGACGACAAACAACCTACGTTTCACAATTTGGACAACAATCGTTACACTTACTTAGTTTCAACAAATCAGAATCATGATCAGTCCAACAGTACATCTCAAAGGGGCAGCTCTGCCAATAATAACAGTTTTCCCAATGCAGGAAGTACCCAAAATCAGTCCTCCTGCCCATGGAAATTAGCTTCAGGAGCTAAACTGCTGGTAAGTTCAGGAAGCATACTAAATTAGATCAAGACTCTTGTGATACATCTTGTCTGACGAACAACTTATGACTCTTTCTATGTTTTTCTCTTAGGCCTGTCCTCTGAATGCGTGGCCTGTGTCAGGGGCCGAGCGCACAAGTCAGGAGATATGGGAATCCTTCTCGCAATGTTTCACTCCCGCTGTCAAGGAAGTGGTGGAGTTTGCCAAGGGTATCCCAGGATTTCAAGAGCTTAGCCAACAAGACCAGGTCATGTTGCTTAAATCAGGCACCTTCCAGGTAATGACATACATTTCAGATGATACATTTAAAATATGTGACTCCTTCTTTGAAATATCAAATGTCTTATTGATGCGAGTATTTGTCTCAAACTCTTTTCTTTCTCTATTTTTTCTCTGTTTCGTGTGGGTTAAGGTTCTGATGGTGAGGTTCTGCACCTTGTTCAATGCTAAGGAGCGTACAGTGACCTTCCTGAATGGCCAAACTTACCCCCTGTCCACCCTGCAGGCTTTGGGCATGGGCTCTCTGCTGGATGCGATGTTTGAGTTCAGTGAGAAGTTGAGCTCCCTGGGGCTAGAGCCTGATGAAATGGCACTCTTTATGGCTGTGGTTCTGGTCTCTGCAGGTGAAAGAAAGGCACTATTTATTTCACGAGTAGGAAAACAGTGATAAAAACTGGTATTTAACAATAATGCAGTAACTGTGTCTGTCAACCATTCACACTGGCATCCCTCTGTGCTCCTCAGATGGTTCTGGCATCTCTAACATGCGGGCTGTGGAGCAGCTACAAGAGGGTCTGATCCGTGCCCTACGGTCACTGATTACCCGCCGTCGCCCAGATGACAGCACCCTCTTCCCCAAACTCCTCTTGCGCTTGCCAGACCTGCGCACCCTCAACAATATGCACTCCGACAAACTGTTGGCCTTTCGCATTGACCCTTGAGCAGGCCGCTTGTTCACAGAGACACAGACTGTTTTACAGAATATACAGTCCACCACACACATGTGCACTGATTTTATCTACCAAGGACAGGACTTCTTTGAAAATTGAGAAACAAGGAATTGTGCAATCTTAGAGGTGGTTTTCAAAAGGATAAATGAGGGCAGTAGCGGACATATATTTGACTCACTATTGATCTTTATGCTATGCTTTGGGACAAATAAACACATGTATACACATAAACCTCAACAACTCTTGAGAGACATTATTCCAGTATTATCATATATATTTAGTATTACCATTCTGGACAAATCATGTGTGCACTTTCTCACTATATCAAGGGTACTTAAGAATTTAAGCCAATTCACTTCTGTGTATTCCTTAAGACGTACAGTATCGACAGGACATCACTAAGCAGCTGCTGAAAGACAAAGTTATTACTTAGGGACCATTATTGGTGATTGACTATGTCATCATATGTTCAAAAGAAAGGAAACCTGTATAATAATGCATAGCAAAATCCAAAATATTAAGGAAATTATGTATCACTGTTTCACAAACATACCATCTGCATTAGTGCTGGAAAAGAGACCAGTATTCTAATGTGTCACTTGTACACAAGAGGATGCATTCTGTCTCATACGATTTTTGACTAATCTTCCAGAAGCATTTGGCAAACCTTGGGTTTAAATATACCAGTCAATGGCATTTTATATTATTTCACAAAAATATTGTGTCTGTATCACTATATCGTATAACAGCGACTGATGGAGGAGACCCATGCATGTTGGGTTTATTAATTTTTGTTGTTGCTGTAAATATTATGTTACCCTATTGTCTGTGTATCAATGACTGTATTGATGTGATGAATTGGACAGATGAGTTTGGTATAAAGAAGAATGTACTGACCTTGGTGGGGGTTTGGTCATGCCAAGGGTGTTTTGCACAGGAGAATATTTAGTAGGGATTCTCAGATGGCTTCAATACACTTCCTGCTATCAGATGATGTAACCTACCAGCATAATCCCTGAAATCACCAGCAATTACTCCACATGCACCCAGCTTTCTCTGCCCCCAATGTTTGTCATACAAACACAAGAGAGATTTTTGGGTGAGAGATCTTATTTGATGGGTCTTCTCACTGTTTGCTTGTTTGATTATTGCCGATTGAGCATCTTGTACATTTTGTAAATCTCTCTTCCTAAATAGAAATGATATAATGATATAAAGAATTATGTATTACTTTGCTTGTGTGTCATTTTATGTGTCTATTCAGGCAAAATGCAGTAAAGAAGTTTTAGTAAGGACAAGTAATGGAAAGTAACAAGGTACATTTACTAGGGGTGTACATTCAGAAATTGTCACGATTTGATATTGATTTTTCATTTCAAGATTCGATTCAAAATTGATTTTCGATTAAAAACTATTCTAAAATTTAAAAAA
>NC_045739.1:9902223-9906546 GCF_008692095.1 Etheostoma spectabile
AAACACAATTCACAGTATGTACATGTAGTTACTTTTCCCATGTGATAGTAAACATGCCATTACAAAACGAAAAAAAAAATTAAATTAAAAAAACATATTAATCGATTTTTGGAATTGCATGAATTGATTTTGAATATGAAGAGCTTGAATCGATTCATGGATATGAATCAATTTTTTTGTACACCACAAACATTTACTCTAAAGTACCGTACTTACGTACAATTTTGAGGTACTTGTTGCTTTTATGCTGCTTTATTGTTCTACTGTACTACATTTTAGGTCGACATGTTGTCTGTTTTACTACACTACATTAAATTTCACAGCCTTATTTAACTAGTTACTTTGTAGATTAAGATTTCATATAGTAACATATAGTATTATACTATATAATGCATTTTAAAGATTAAACCACTGGTTCCCAATCTTTCCTACTTTTTTATTTCTCCTCGAAGTTCTTGCATAGTTTTATTTCAATAACTTATTAAGTTAATATCATTGAATATTTAACACACATAAAATAAAAGATTAAAAAGGGTCCAGAAAATAAATACAAATGTGTACAGCAGAGCTTTGTTTCTCTTCTTCTTTCCTGTCCCATTAAACATTTCAAGATCCCTCAGATTTATCTTGTAACCCTTTGGAAGAGCCCCACTCCTAGATTAGGAACCCCCAGACTAAACTACTCGAATTGTAAATAAAGAAGTTAAATCTTTCTCCACCTCTACCAGGTACACCAGTAAAATGCTGCGTGCACAATAATGTATCAGTGTAGTCATCTAATAATGACATAATAACAAATCAGTCACTGGGGACACTTTACTGCAGAACAATCAGCCTTTACTTTTAGATTTTATATTTAGCCTAGTTAAGTAGGATTTTGGATGCGCATTCTTCAACTTGTAATACTATAACAACTAGAGTATTTCTACATTGCGGTATTGGTACTTTAAGTATTGGATTTGGGTAGGCTACTTCTGCTACCACTGGTTAGGACTGCCTCTCAGAAATAAGTAATGCAACTATAAGTAACAAACACAATACCCTGTGTGTTGTTAGGGTGCGCATGTTGAGAGCCAATAAGAGGGGTAATTGCCTTCATTGCTACAAATCTAGGTCAGAGAGAGAACAACAACGCAAATGCTTAGGCTACATTAATGGAGTCTGTGTGCCTATCTCATAAAAAAAAACATGGAAAACACTTCTCAGGAACTACTTAGGCTACTTCAAATGACAAGCTATTAAAAAAATAAATAAAATCCAACCTTAATAGTAGAATGGTCCTCTGAGAAAGTTGCAACACGGGATCTCTGGAAACATGAAACAACTTTCTCCTAACGTTACCCTGGAAATCAAAAGGCAAGGGATGGATCGCCACCTTGTGGTGAAATAATATGGCCAAGATCCCGGAAGTGAATGGTCTGTTTGGTCCTTATCAAAAAACATTACTTAGTTACGTGTATTGTACGTCGTGTAACTAATATGGGGCTGCTGTCAAATGGCATGGTAAGATATATTATGTATGCTACAATATAGTGGAAAAAATATGATAGGATAGTGACGCAAGTTACGATAACACTAGCTTGTAGGCTAGCGTTAGCTATAGCAATAGCATCTAGCTATGCGTTATACATGTTTAGGTAAACAAATCTGAATTGTCAGAAGTCAAGCGTTCTGTCATTGACGAGTAAACTTATTCTAATACTCTACTGTCGTAATAACTGGCTTGTGCCGTCTTTTTGATTAGTGAACTTTAAATCCCTAAAAGTACAAGCTTATTAGCCATGTTAGCTACGAATTACTAACAAAGCTAACTTATTTTGTGGTAACGTCCAACGCTCTTCTTTCTGTCTTCACTTCTCTCCTCAGGTACTGAGAAATAGAAAAAAAGAGAGTTGAAAACGCCCCAAGACCTCAGGTTTGACTTCAAGTGGGCGCAGTTAATCACACCATGTTGGTGACAGTATATTTTGCCATCATCTTCCTGCTTGCCCTGTGTGTTGGCCTCGAGCTCACAGCACGCCGCCTCACCCCACCTCAGTCTACTCCTACTGCCGTAGCCAACCCAGTTTTCCGTCACTTTCAGACTATATTCCTCCGGGCATACCTTTTGGCTTTGTGGGCAGACTGGCTCCAGGGTCCCTACCTCTACAAACTGTACCGCCACTACAGTTTCCTGGAATCCCAAATAGCCATCTTATATGTGTGTGGCCTGGCCTCCTGTGTTCTGTTTGCTCCTTTTTCAGGCTGGCTCCCGCAAATCTTGGGCCGCAGACAGACATGTCTTGTCTTCTGCCTGTCCTACTCTGCTTGTTGTCTCACCAAGCTGTCCACAGACTACTTTGTTTTGATTGTGGGTCGGATATTGGGGGGTCTGTCC
Source organism: Etheostoma spectabile (assembly GCF_008692095.1). Classification (NCBI taxonomy): domain Eukaryota; kingdom Metazoa; phylum Chordata; class Actinopteri; order Perciformes; family Percidae; genus Etheostoma; species Etheostoma spectabile. The sequence goes on from NC_045739.1 coordinate 9,904,601, forward strand.
ACATCCCTGCTCACCACCACATTTGAATCCTGGTACGTGCACCGCCATGTAGACGTTCACGATTTTCCCAAGGAGTGGATCCCTAGTACCTTCACCAAAGCTGCTACCTGGAATCATGGGCTCGCTGTGGGAGCAGGGCTGGTGGCTAACTTGCTGACTGAATGGCTCCACCTCGGCCCGGTGGCTCCTTTTCTCCTGGCTGTTCCCTGCTTGGTGTGCTGTGGCTGGGTGGTGCTAACAGACTGGGGCAAGGAAGAGGCCATAGAATCCCCTGAAGGAGATAAACAAAAACTGCTTCTTGGCACTCCGAATGGAGGTGGGATCCGTTTGTCTGCGAGGGCCCGTTTCTCACGTAGCTGCCATGAAGCCCTGCGCTGCCTGCTGTCAGACAGAAGAGTCATGCTCTTAGGTGGAGTGCAGGCTTTGTTTGAAAGTGTCCTATACATTTTTGTTTTCCTTTGGACCCCAGTACTGGACCCTCATGGACCTCCTTTGGGAATAGTGTTCTCTTGCCTGATGGCTTCTAGCATGGCTGGTTCCTTGCTCTTCCGCCTAGCCACCTCCACACGCTACCGTCTACAGCCTGGCCATGTTCTCTGCCTGGCTGTGCTGATGGCCTTCTTCTCCTTCTTCATGCTGACCTTCTCCACTGTCCCAGGCCAACCTAGACCTCATGAATCATTTCTGGCCTTCCTGTTGCTGGAGCTGGCCTGTGGGCTCTACTTCCCTGCAGTCAGCTTTCTCCAGAGCAGGGTGATCCCAGAGGAGAAACGGGCCGGTGTGCTGGCTTGGTTCCGGCTGCCTCTGCACCTGCTGGCCTGCCTAGGGCTGCTGGCGCTTCATGGAGAGATATCAGGAACAGGTGGAGGGGAGGAGGGCAGCGGAACCAGACACATGTTTGGAGGCTGTGCAGTCATGATGCTGGCAGCTCTGATGGCTGTAGTCAGTCTGTTCACGCTGGGCAGAAACGACACAGACCTGAGACTGGAAGGAACCAGAGAGGAGGGGGAGATGTAATGATGAGATGGACCATGAATACAGGGTTTTTCCTGGCTCAGAATAGGCCATTGGTGGGGAGACTAAGCTTGGCAGTAAGCATAATCGGTCGGCGTACAGTAGGGGTGTCAAACTCAACTTCACTACTGGCCACACTGGAAACTGAAAATAACATCAAAGGCCAGCCATGTAAAGTTTATTGCCCTGCTTTTATTTCATCAAAAAATTGAATTTGTCCTTTCCTTTTTAAGCTTTTTTTTTGCTTTCTCTGATGTTTTTGTTGCTTTTGTTGACATAAATCCCTACAAAAGTCAGAAAAAAGTTCCAACAACAATAAACTTAGACGATTAGTTTTTCAATAATAATAAACAGGAAAGACTGGAGGGAGGGAGACAAAACAACACATACAGAAACAGACACACACAAAACACATACATAAACAAACACGCACAGACAGACACCAGACAAGGGACCAAACACCTGTGAGGTGAGTCAGCGATGCTTCGCCACGTGTCCAGAGTCTTCCCTGGGGAGAAATGTATATTATGCTTTTGAGTAAAAAAGTACCCCAATTAACTAATTGGTTAAGATAAATAATCATATTTTATTTTATTTATAGTATCAAATCATAACTAGAGGTATCTCAAGACAATTTACAGATAGAATAGGTATAGACCACACTATAAATTACAAAGACCCAACAATTTCATTAATTTCCCCAAGATTTCCCCCATTTAGTGTAAGGAAAAACTCTATTTTAGGCAGAAACCTTGAGTGGGGAGAAAATATCCTTTTAGCGCTCATATTAAAGTTTATGTTCTGCTTGTCCAACGGTTCTTTGGTAAATTATTCTTCGCAATCAAAGAGGATTTGAATTGCTCTTTTTATTCTCAATTCTTATCATGTTGGTGCTGGGGATTTTCCTTTTGGGGCTGGCTAATATCTCTTGG
>NC_045739.1:9906556-9909990 GCF_008692095.1 Etheostoma spectabile
GGGGGCAGGAAAAACCTTGCATATACATTTATGCTTGACTGTTTTCAAATGTACTGGGCCAGTTTTGTGAGACTAAAAGCAGATGTGTTGCACTGGAATAGTCAAAAGTCTGAATTTTGTCAAATTCATATGTGAAGGAAATCAGCCTCCAGATGGGGTGTTTTGGTATGTTTAAATGTTGGCTCATTAATTCTTTGTTGTTGTTTTTTGGGAGAGATTTTTACAAATCCTGTCTGGGTAAGGATGCTTTGGAAGCATTGCCATATCGACCTACATTTACCAAGTAAACTGCTGAAATGTCCAAAACCTGTGTACCATTCCATAAACTATTCCAGATAACACATTACTGCCTCGCTATGTCCACCAGGGAGACAAGGTGATGGGATTGACAGGATAATCTCACCTGTCGGTATCCTCATGAGGATCTGTGAGTAGTTTGATCATATGTTTCATCACAGTGTTTAAATCAGAGTTTACAGAGAGCTCAATAAATATCCAAAGAGATAAGGTCCTGACTAGCATGTGGACCAGTATCTGAATGTCGATTCTTAAAATGCTTCTACTTGTTGTTGTTTTTCCAGCGTCTGTATATTTTTATTGAAAAGAGAAATCTACAGTTGGTCATTTTTACTTTAAATGCTTTTTCTGCATTATCTACAAGATATGTTCTCTGTATTGTCTGTGTTACTCTTTACACCTTTAAATAAAGCTGTACATATTGTACAAAATGAATATTTATTTGTTTGACATAACAAGAATGTTTATTCTGTGGCATAAGGATTATATTTATTCAGTTGCATCAGTTGGGCTTTCAAAATAATCCAAATGGTGCAATATCATATATTTTAAATTACCTCACAAGGTTAAATGTATTACTAATAAATTCTGCCTGGGTAGATTGTATTTTGTAATTTTATCATCATTATTTAGTATTTTGATTTAATTCAAAATTAACAAAAGTTATTGGTATTAAAGTGTCATTATGTACCAATCATTTGAAAAAATATAATAGCATTAATAATGGAAATTAATTTGAAATTTGCAACTGTAAATAGTATACCTTTTATTTAAAAATTCAAATGCTAGAAGCCTATTAAAATCTCACCAAAATAAATCATCTAACATTGAGCCCAGTTGTTTATTTCCCTTACTTAATTTTTGCTGCAGACCATATTTCCAGATTTTTCTGGACTTCTTTCCTCATAACGCACCATGCAGGCATCCACCTCCCCATTTCCCCTGCTCCAGTGGTACAGTCCCATCTTTTCTCTATGGTGCAGCTTCACCTGGATGCTGCTAGAACATCCATCTGTGGGTGAGGGAGGGGTATCTGCACGAGTCTTAACTGCGTTGTTTTGGGATTACATCACTAAATCGTCACAGTGTCCAGTCTGAGCAGGCAAGAAGAGCACTATCAATCTGAGTTCCCCTGGCTAGACTCTGCAAGACCTACACTCTCAAGAGACACCACAGCCCTATTGACTGGTGGAATACAGAACAAGAAAACATACTGCAGGACGACAGACAAGCATCATGACAAAGGGCAAGGTATGATTTGCTTTAATGATATTTTTCTACCCTTAATTGCGACAAAAAACAGTTAAGTATTTTGATTTTATGAATGGGGTCCAGACTATTACATAACAGTTGGTATGAGTGTCCTGTACATCCCTAAAGTCCCACTATTGTGAAATGCGCAATGACAAGGCAAACTATTCAGTTGTGAATAGGGCCTACAACCACATTTAGTGATTTTATTGAATAATAACTAGAACTTTATAGTGGAATTGTGGTTGTGTGTCCTGCAGTAGGCTAGCCTATAGGCTAGTATTTCTATTCGCAAAACAAAAGCTGTTTCATAGAGTGACCTGTTAATGATATATAGTCCTGTTGTAATTTTCATTTATATTGTATAGTCTAAATATAACCTATTGTTGTGGTGTTTGAAGCAGCTGAGTGTTATCTGAGTTTATGTGAATGAAATGCGTCACAGGCCATCTTACCATGTTGCGTCACCATGACAACACATTTCTTTCTGTCGCTCGCGCACAACGCTGTTGTCTCCTCCTAGTCCCAGTGTGTGTCTCTCATCATTTTTCTTCCAGATGGTTAGAATACGGCTGTTTTAAACCTGGTGGAGGTATTAGACCTGGGTTTTCTTTTTCTTTTTTTTAATGTCGATATTCTGACGATTATCAAATAACGTTGATTTCATGCGCACTTGTGGCTTCTACAGGAACGGGATGCACTATTTTATTTGGAAATATTGTTATGACATAATTACATAGCTACTTAGTTACAAATATGAGTGACAGTCCAACTCTAAAAATGAGGGGAAAATATTGTGATGCTCTAATAATAGGCCTAGATTATTTTTTTTTCAGGGATAGCCTATAGGCTATTTCAACATACCAAATCTTCTGTCAAAAAATTCCATAATGCACACAACGACACTCCCTGTTTATTATCCTTTAGCCACTAGAGAAACCGATAGTATGCTAATAAGCTACATGAGAGAGGCACATGACAAGCCGTTTTAACAATTAATAGCTAGACTGGATATAGGCTATTGCAGATAGGCCTATCTGTAGCCTAATTCATTTCTTCTTAATGAAAAGGAACTTTCCCATATCCACATTGACATTCTTTCTAGGAAAAATGACATCACTCTTTCCATGTGTATTGGCTTATAATTTCAGATATCCATATTTGCATTTCTGCAATAGAATTGCCCATTTCAAGATCCATTTTTCACTAGTCATAATTTTTATTTCAGACTTCCAAAATGAAAACCATTCCTGATATCCATAATGTAATAGGCATAATGTATTCTCCTATAGCTACCTAGTCAAAATTCAATTTAAGATTGGCTATGTTTAGCTTAAAGAAGTATTTCATTGCTGGGAAGATTGCCTTCTCATAAAACTGGTCTCTCTATGCAGTAGAATTATGCAAACACTTTTTAAATAGTTGCTGCATGATCAGAGAAAACAGAGAAAAGGGAACATGGCATTTGTTTTTGCAGGTAGAAAACCTTCAACTACCAGAATGCACTGCTCTACACCGGGGGGGAAAACGCTTTCACTGGTGGGTGACTGTGTATAGTGAGCTCTGGGTGGTGTTGGAGTAAAAGTGTAGATCAAAACCATGAAAACCCTTAACATTTCAACTGATCATGACCATTTATCTTACTTGGCTCTTTTTTTCATATTCTAAGATGGAGAAACTCCTGCAATGTGACTCATTTGTAATCATCCTGAATAGTATGGATGACATTGTGATTATTTGCACCCTAAATGTTTGCAATTTCATATTTTCAGGGAGAGAGTATCTATGTGTTATGTTTGTATCCCACTAGGTAACTAGTTAGCTTTACTAACACTCGGGGGAACAGTAGGTTACTTAAAGGTCCCATGACATGGTGCTCTTTGGAT
>NC_045739.1:9910000-9910093 GCF_008692095.1 Etheostoma spectabile
AGACCTTAGTGGTCCCCTAATGCCATATCTGAAGTCTTGTTCCCAAAATTCAGCCTTGGTGCAGAATTTCAGCCACTAGAGCCAGTCCCACAA
>NC_045739.1:9910103-9927655 GCF_008692095.1 Etheostoma spectabile
CCTTAGTATGTGCCATTTCTGAGTCTGTAGCTTTTGAGGAGGAGAGAGAGGGGCCACTTTGGTCATTTGAAAGCCATGATGTCCCTCTCTCTCATGGGTGGGCCAATTTCTCTGGACGGGCAAAGCATAGACAGGAGAGGTTACCTTGCCCCTTATGACCTCATAAGGAGAAAGATTTCAGGTTGGCCCATCTGAGCTTTCATTTTCCTCAAAGGCAGAGCAGGATACCCAGGGCTCGGTTTACACCTATCGCCATTTCCAGCCACAGGGGGACCAAAGGCAGGCTGGGCGGAAGCATATTAATGTTAAAAAACTCATATAATGACATTTCTATGCCATGGGACCTTTAAGCATATGCCACACTGGTAGTATCTGTAACATTTTACCTTGCATTTCACTAACGTTTTTCTTCTGTGAAATATTGTTTTTTACTGTCACTTAGATTGTGTAACAGACTATAAACTAAAAGATAAAACATGTTCATCTTTTGTGCTGCATCAGCTTTCACTTGCAAACAAGGCCAACAATGGCTCCTTCAGTGGAGAAGCCTTAGTGTCACCAGCTCCTCCCAGCTATCAGGAAGCCACCGAGGGTATGACAACACCTTATCCTCCTACATTATATTTAATCATAAAGTTAGTGTTTCATTGTCTTTGGCTAATACATTTGGTAATGTGTTTCATGTTTTGTGATGGTGTGGAAGCGATGGGAATGCTGGAGAATATGTTGACTGTTATGCATTGTACATCTTAACCACAAAATAAATGTGGTTTCTAGGCACCAGTGCTCCTTGCTACAATGATGTCGAGATGCTCACGGAGTTCACCTGGGATGATCGCAACATCAGGAGGGTCTTCATCCGTAAGGTATCAAAAGCTTTATCATCACATCGATCTCAGTATTAGCTGTGCTGTGAATCCTGTGTATCACTGATCATTTACCTCTTATGATCCGTATTAAACTTTAAAGGCCAAACCAGCACATACCAGTACATGTACAATTATGCAATAATTTTTCATTCTAACTTGCTTTCATTTAGGTGTACACAATCTTGATGATCCAGCTTTTGGTCACTCTTGCTGTTGTGTCTCTTTTCACATTCTGGTAAGTGTTAGATGAATCCTTGCCAAGTCCTTCTGATCCAATTCACTGTAGTGTGCTTACTTAAGACTATATTTCTTTTTAGTGACCCAGTGAAGGACTACATTCAATCCAACCCAGGCTGGTACTGGGCGTCTTAGTAAGTGACAGGATTTGTCAGTCTGTAATACACAGTTACTCTGTACATTTTTGGGTTTATGTCACTTCTATCTAACAAAATATCTAACAATATTTCTGTTGTTTATCAGTGCTGTGTTCTTCGTCACATATCTCACCATATCTTGCTGCTCTGCACCAAGGTAAGTAAAAAGTTTAAAAAAATAAATAAATGTACATCATTATAAAATGATCTACATTGTTAAATCTCTAATCTGTTACTTACTCTTACAGGAGACTGTTTCCATGGAATGTGATTCTGCTTGGCATCTTTGTGAGTACATGGCAGATATTTGTTTTTAATAAACACGTTCATAGATTGAATTTTTGTTATTTATTAGAAGTGTAGAAAAGAGTACATTCATAGATGAACACTATTTGTCAATGTGTAACTTTCATTCTATTTCCCAAATGATTGTAAGTTGACAGCTAACATGATCTAAAACTAATTAACTGATACATTTTATAAAAGTTTATGCTCTCCAATCATGACTTGTCCAAAGAGATTTACCAAATGCTTGCATTTTCACAATACTATCATATGTCCTGTTACAGACCCTCTCACTCTCATACATGACAGGGATGTTGTCCAGGTACTCTTTTATGTTTTCTCACAGTTTTATGATTGCCATGTGTTACTTTAAAGCAGAAAGAGACCGTGCAGTCTTTCCTCAGCTAGCATGATGGCTTTTGCATCCAAATAATTAGACAGCAATGTATTTTCTTTACAGTATTTAATGTTGTGTGTTGAGACAGTGATGTAGGCCTGTCTAAATCTGTGTTATGTATTCTGTTTTATATTTTTTGAAAAAATTTCAGTATATTTTGTTTGCATGTTTCTTGTTTTAATAGCTACTATAACACCAAGTCAGTGGTGATGTGTCTTGGCATCACAGTAGCAGTCTGTGTCCTGGTCACAGTCTTCAGCTTCCAAACTAAGGTGGCAAAACATTTTTTTTCCTTTAACTTATTTATATAAGTACTACACATATTAATTTATATTTTGTATGCATGATTATGAGTGTAAATCATTCATCTGGGTCAGCTTTTCACGGTGGATAAACATAGGTTTGATTTCACGTTTTCTCCATCCAGTTTGATGTGACATCATACCAGGGTGTGCTCTTTGTCTTCTGCATGGTCCTGTTCGTCTCTGGACTGGTGCTGGCACTTGTCCTCCCCTTCCAATATGTAAGTATGACTATCCAAATCAAGCAGTTACATCAGATGTGTGTCATGTAAGGCTGGAATTTGGGGGATTTTCAGACAACCAGGATAAAGTTTCATCAAATACAAATGTTTTTTTTAAGGCTGACAAATATTTGACATGAGACTAATGACTTAACTCTGAATTTATATATACTCAGATGTTACATAGTGTACCTTTCATGTGGTGATCTAAACACTAACATTGAATCTAATAAAGTAATTTTTGCCATTTAGGTACCCTGGTTGGATGCCACCTTCGCTGTCCTGGGAGCCATACTGTTTACCATGGTAAGAGTACAGACACTGTCAAGCCATTACAGACATGATCATATTTTGTAGACTATCAAAATAAGAAACAGACAAAAATACGTCTTACTTGCTGTTTTATTTTCTGTTGCAGTTTTTGGCATTTGATACCCAGCTACTCATGGGAAATAAACGCTACACCATGAGTCCAGAAGAGTATGTCTTTGCCACTCTCAACCTCTATTTAGATATTATCTACATCTTCTCCTTCTTCCTCCAAATCTTTGGAACAAAACATGAGTAAACCGTCACCCCACCTATCTTACCTACAGACAAGGAATGGGAATTTAGGCAGAAATAATCAGAGTATTTTAAAATGTTGGTGATTGTGATGACAATGCTTCCTGTTGTAACATCTTTATTTTTTTTGCCTGATACAGATAAGGCCACACATACTTTGTGAATCTCTTGTAGATAGATGTATGTCAGTTTTCACATCCAAAATGTATTCAACCTTACCTTCTTCTCTAGCATGTTGTGAACCCTATGGGGCTTTAGCTTACTAGTTTTACCAACAAGAAACAATCAGTGGTCTTCCTCCTTTTAACGTAGATAAAGAATACTGTGAGTGTTCATCTGAAGCGATATGGCTGTCTTTCTGTCCTTCCTATATCACAAATGTCTTGCAATCAATATATGTCAGTGCTCTTTAAGAGGTATGTAATCTATTGTACATGGCTCTTAAAAAGCCCTAACTATGCCAAGTGTAGTCATCCCATCATTGGAATATTTCTGTGGGAGATGAATTAATGACGTAACTGAAAGCACAAATGTAATTTTAAAAAAAGCTTCAAAGACTTTTCCTATGTTTTCAAGCATATACATTATGGTTTATGTATTGGTTTTACTCCATTGAACTCTAAGGCTATCATTCATTATATTCACCTTGTTGTATGGTTTCTAATTAGTATGTCATTGTTCTAATATGTGTGTTTAATCCTGAAATGTTTTGAATGAAGATTGTGTATAATAATCTTTTCATGAAAAGCATTTAGTTTGGACATTTCTTGATTGTTGGCATTATAGTCCTTTGGTTTTTGTTAATATGGAAATGTATTCAGTTGGTTTGAAGTGCTGACACAATCATGATAATAATACAAATATTTAACATTAAACAGACAGTGCCATACATACACAGATTTACTGTAACTTTTGATAAGGCCTACATTTGGGAAGGGGCTTGAATGCTATTTTTCATGACATGACAAGTTTATTTTTTTAAGACAGAATGATATATTTCAGAAGTGTATAATATAACAATGGTGAGTGTGAAGCTTAAAATAATTCATAAGTTGTCTAAAGTGGCCTTGGACTTCCTTTATTTCACAATATTGATGCAGTATATTGTAATGTCCCTGCATTTCACGAAGCATTTGTGTTTCTGTATTGATTTATTAAAGGGTGAATGTGCATGAATGGACTCACAAAGTTTATCTGATTTAATAAACACCTATGTTTATTTAAATTTTTTGTGTCACCTTTCACCAGGTTCTTATTTACAATGGCAGCCTGAGATGTGACAGAGCCACTTAGGGGAAGGGAAGGAGGGTTAGGGAATAAAATGAATATTACATTTATTTTTTCCTGTCTGTAATACTCTTGAAATTCCATGTAATACATTATTTTAGGAAAATTGTATATATGCCATTTTTCATAGTACAAAGATGAGTTTATTTAAGTTTTATAGTTTTAGCCTAAACATCACAATATTTAGGAGTTGTCTTTCTAAATATTCTGAATACCGGTGTTCTCCTATGATTAAAAAAAATCACCTGCTAACAGTGTCATTAAAATATGATGCAGTTACTTGGTTTGTTGTTTTCTTACTATCTCAGATGTGTAGGAACTTCCTTGTCCCTCTACGTTTATTTTGGAGCCATAGTTCTATTTATGAAGTATTTTCCTGAAACTATTGGTCATTTTAATGTTTAGCTCAGTAAGTGTCTATTGATTTTAGAAAACTTAGCAATAAGTGGTTTTAGCTTCCTGAACGGGGTTTCTTCCTGCCCATGTTTGCCGTCTGTCAAGTCAATTCCAGATGGAAAAGAAATACTAAAACGCCTCATTATGATAATAATGGTAAGTACATCTAAGAACACTTTGTTTCCTATGTGTTTGACATATAAATCGGATTATTTCATTTAAAAAAATATAATTATAGAATTTTGAGAAGACAAGATCGGATATTTCTCCACACGCAATTGCGTCCGTGCGACAGATCCACAAAGGGCATGGAAGTAACAGAAATAGGCTACCGCTGAATAATTCCGAGCCTGTGGTATCCAACTTCTATCTAAATGTGATAACCATAGACAGTTAAAGGTGATAATAGTGTTAAGAAGTCAACTCAACTGCCGGCAGTTGTGACGTGTTATTAAATGGTCTCCTTCAGTCTGCAATCAACCAGTAGATGTCGGACACACTCGGATTTACCACAACCAGGCATCCAATCACAACGTGCGATGGTTAAGCGTCCTATTCAGCCATGTTGTGGTTTTGAATGAGGAAGAAGCGGGAGATAATAGTCTTCAACGAGTTTATATGTTATTTAAAGTCACGTTAAGGCTATATAAACAAGCTGGGTTGTGAGTCAAAATGACAACAGTTTTCCCGAATGCGTTGGTTGCGACTTGTCGCATTCCTATTGGGATTTATACATACTTCAATTAATTAGCCGTGTTGCTAGCAACGTTAGCTAGCGAGGTAGTTAGCACAGCGTGCTAGCTAGGCAACTAGCTTATTCTCAGCTAGCTAGCTAGCTAGCAAACGGTTAGCTCGTTTTGTGAGAAAGTAAAATGATAATTGTAAGAAGTGTTAGCCTTTAAAATAGCCTCAGCTAACCTGCCTCGGTCGAATGAAGCGCTTTCGCTTCATTTGGTTTGACTATATTGACAGGTAGGCTGAAAGCAGCTATAGCGGTCTATCTTTAAACCAGTGGCGTTATTTCTAAAACTTTTGAGTCATGTTGAATAAAATCTACGAATGGGTCAGCTTTGGTAATCTTCGCAATGGTATACCAGCTGCGGAGCACTCTGATGTACACCGGGGATCGGGAGATGGTCCGACGAGGAGGAAAAGACCAATTGAATGGTAACGTTAGGAGCTGTAACAGCATTATTCCCCCGTGTAACCAAAAGTCCGTGTGTTTAATAAGAAACCATTTGCTTTGAAGTTACTTTATGAGTCAGTAACAACCTTTTCTGCAGAACTCTTTGCCTTGCTGGTTATTTAGCTTGCGAGTGTCTCAAACATTTGTTATAATGTGAAGGAAATAGGTTAACGTTATTTTCAAATTGTCGAAATTGATTGACTGTTATTAACAGTAAATTGTCATTCTGTTTTCCCTCTTAAGTTTGGAAGATGGAAATAACATCGACCAAGATGGCTTAATCATAAAGAAGTCTCGAATGGGTAAGTAATCACTCCCTCTGGTACATGTTATGATGTGAGTTGTAGCTATATGTGACGGTAAAGTTAAGTCAGATGTACCTACTTACAACCTTGTCTGTCTGCTTTACACTGCTCTAGGAGATCTTATTGACACAGTCAAGGTTGCAGCTGAAGGGGTTAAGAGTCACAGTTTCAGTGTGGCTACATGGATGAGGAACAATGTGAGCCCTGCCTTGAAAAATATACTGCCTGCCTCCCCTGGTCCTCCCCCTGGAGAACTTCAGCCACAGCCCTCAACATCAGCAGCAGTCTATGGTGGGATGCCGGTAAGAAATTATGTTTGGGGCCGGAGTGTAGGAATAACAAAACATTTTTTTTTTGCCTTTTTATTTAATTATGTCATATATGTTTGGTTTAAGAGTGTTGAAAGGAACTATATGGATGAGACATTCGCTGCTCCCTCAACAACTTTGGAGTGGAAAACATCCAAATCTGGTAAGTTTATGACTTAAAGTGTTGTATACTTTTTTGCATCAAGGTTGCTATGGTTTGTGTAGGCTTTGAGGTTTTGAAGAGAAGTTATTTATTGTACGTTTTTTTCTCTCCAACTCTAGAATGGTTGCGCAATGAGAAGTCCATCATGGGATCAAAAGTCTGTAGGCGAAAAGTGTGCATGAGCCCTACACATCGTGAAGTGCCAAAAACAAATGGGCACTCAGTCAACTTGCCACCCTCCATCACCCCTAAACTGCACCCACCTCCAAGGCTAGGCAGGCCCCTCAATCTCCGACCATATGGAACACCAAGGTATTCTTCACATTTTACCTGGGGAAATGTTTTCTTCCCATTTCAATAGGTGCTTTTTCTGATGTACCATAATGTAGTGTGAACTGTTGTCAGTTGATGATGTTCTGATTATCACACCATCATTTTGTGTCTGCAGTTTGCATTGTGGGGTGGCAAACAGCTCCTGCACCAGCATGTATGAGAAGACCTTTCCCATCAAAGTTGTGCAGAGCCCAACACACAGCACCTCATCAGGGCGCATACACAATGCAAGGCCCTGCAGCACAGCACAGGAGGTCAGACATCAGGACAAATGTAATTCATCTTTCAGTTTTTTTGTTGTTGATTTAATGGTTCTCCTCTGTGTTTGTCCAGTCTGTTTGTGACGAGGAGAAGGAGGTCTACAGGCAGCTTCTGACCATGGTCTCTGGTGGTCAGTCATCTTTCTTTCACAACGGCAACTCACATGGCATCGTGAGATCACACAGAGATTTGTATGTATCCAATACAAAAATAGTAGACTTTAACTGTGCCATATTTAAGCTGTCAATAAAATGTAAAGGAAAACTGAGGGGCGGGGTGGGGTCACAGAGAAATTAGTTCCGTCAGAATTTAGTCACAGACTAGTGGAAGCTAGTTAGTAGCCATCTTTACTGCAATCACAAACCCTCCCAACATTTATATGGGTAGTAAATAAAAATAAAAAATGCATTTTAATAGTTTCATGTCTGTCTTTTTTCAGTTTGACTGTTCTGGGGAGTATCTAGATGGTGCCTGCTCTTTCATGTGCTTACTCTTGTCACTTTCTCATCAGCACCAGCTTCCTGACCACCAGCCGCAGACTGCTACAGTTCTCTTCCCCTACTGGGTCAGTAGCAGGAGGAACTTCAGAGGGACCTAGCAGCCCCCCCAGTCCCAGGGTGATGTCTAGCCAGAGTTCTAACAACCTCCCCAGCCCAGTGGGGGCCTCCAACAGGCCAGGGATTCAGACGTGGTCTCTGGATATGGACCTCAGCTCCAGCAGAGCAGCTCCTCTCACATCAGCCCCGTCCCCATCAGCTCTGCAGGATAACTCCTCTCAGGACACACAATCCTCAGGTAAGATTCTCACCCACTTGTGTGTGCACTTAATAAAGATATAGGCATAGTGAAATGTGATTTCATTAATTAATTGAATATTTGCTTGCTCCTGTATTTCTTCTTAGGTTTTAAATTTGTCTTTTTCTTGCAGCTCATGATGGTGATTCGGTAATTATTATAAATGAGCAAATGGGTAAAAAACAAGACAGCTCAAGGTTAGTATCTGTTTTCACTGTGTTACTAATTTGTAACGTTCTTGTTTGATCACAAGCTATATTTAACTGTAGTTAATAGTAATGCAATTTGAAATATGATTAAATGGTAAACAAGCATTGTCAAAGATGTAGATGTGTAAACTTGTCATGTTGGATGCTGTTTCATTAATTCTAAATTTAAATTGAATTCATATGAACACACCATGTTGAGTATGTGAGACCTAGTAGATTGAAAACAATGACTTCTTAAATCTTAGAGTCAACTCAAATGTTTTCATTTTTATACACAATAACACATTTCTGTATTTACAGTGTGCCATGTTTCCAAGCTGAGTTATGGATCAAAGAATTGTAAGTACACATCATTGTATGTAATATAAAATATATCCATTGTTCATTGATACTATGTTTGAATAGAGAAACTCATATATATTTTTTTATCACTGTAGGACTAGTATGTATGACTCCCGGGCAAGAGAAAGACGGAGACAGATAGAAGAGCAGGAGGCCCTGGCTGCCCAGCTGCAGCGACAGGTGAGCGTGCACCACTGAAAGCCCTCTTTTACATTCAGTTTTATCAGGTGTTTCTTGACCTCTTCTTATGCCATTAATCCGTATCATGTTACTGGTTCCAGCGCCTGTCTAAAGAGGGGTACCGCAGCTCAGATGTGGAGGTCCACGTTCGAGTTCCTTTGGAGAAAGAGGTTCCTTTGACTCTAGTGATAGAAGAACCAAAGCCCTTGGAAGTGAAACCAGAGTTCCCTGAACTCACAGAGGTGTGGCCATTGTGTTGTAATCAGCATGCAGTGTTTACCATGTATAGAATTTATTTAGATGACCCACCAAAAGACTTGCTTTCACTTAAAAGATTATGTATTTCTTCCTTTCCTATTTCTTTCTTTCTAAAAAGTAGAAATGCCATTGAAACTAAGTAAAGAGTGACTAAATGTTTTCCTGAATGTTGTGCATGTTGGTTTATTGTAAATTCCTTCAAGCTCACAGTAAGTCTTCTATGTTGTTTTAAGTTAAGAGCAAATCGTTTTTCCCCAATAAGTCCCTTCTTTTTTTTTTCAAAACAATATGACCAGATGTAATCAAAATATTAGAATTCAGAGTATTACAGGGTGTTACAACTAGTGGCTTTTTAGTTTTTGCAGGCTGTGAAGCTGTATGATGTTTCTAACTAATTGTAATGAATATAAGAGTTATATTAATGTTTCCTGCTTTTTCACATGTACGCTCTCCAATAAGGAAATGGAAGCTGAGGTGAACAGGGGGCTGAGAGGTGGTAATCATGAAGTTTTAAGTGAAGGTTTTGGTCTCAGCCTTACACGCAAAGACCTGCAGACACTCAGCAACCTCAACTGGCTCAATGATGAGGTGAGTACACATTATCTTTGAGGTCAAATCTGTGTGTATATGATCAGCAGGCATTATTTTAGCATCAGGTAGATGCACTCTTTTGTTGCATATTTCAAAATATAAAAATACAATACATGACCATGATTATGTTGTAATAATTGTTGCACAACTCAGCTATAGCGTTGTGCTAGTTAGGAATTGAAACTCTCCCTCCTTAATCTCTCAGGTGATTAACTTTTATATGAACCTGCTGGTGGAGCGCAGCAAGGACCCCAGCCTGCCATCAGTCAACACGTTCAACACTTTTTTCTATCCCAAGCTGCGGAGCAGTGGCTACTCTGCAGTCCGCCGCTGGACCAAAAAGATGGACATCTTTTCCAAAGACATCCTACTGGTTCCTGTTCACTTGGGGGTGCACTGGTGCCTCTCTGTAAGTCTGAATGACCATAACTGTGACCTGAAAGTAACAATCTTGTGATTTATATTACAGTTTTTTAGTTGAACAATTTCTTTTCGCAGGTGGTGGATTTCCGTAAAAAGGCTATCATGTACTTTGATTCCATGGGAGGAAACAATGATGAAGCATGCACAGTATTGTTGTAAGTTTCAGTATCACATATGTGTTTTGTTGTTGAATTATTTAGTGTGTGTATATGTATATATGTATGTATGTGTGTGTGTGTGTGTGTATATGTATATGTATATGTATATATATATATATATATATGTATGTGTGTATATATATATGTGTGTATATATATATATATATATATATATATATGTGTATATGTGTGTGTATATATATGTGTGTATATATATATATATATGTGTATATACATATATATGTATGTGTGTGTGTATATATATATATGTGTATATATATGTATATATATATGTATATATATATATATATATGTATATGTGTATGTATATGTGTATGTATGTATATATATATATATATATATATATATATATATATATATATATATATATATATATATATATATATATATATATATATATATATATATATATATATATATATATATATATATATATATATATATATATATATATATATATATATATGCGCGTGTGTATGAATATGTATATATGGTGTGCTTAAAGTAATTAATTTTTGTTTCCCTAGTGAATACCTGCAACAGGAAAGTAAGGACAAGAAAGGCAAAGAACTCGATACCTCAGGCTGGACTTTGCACAGCAAAAAGCGCAATGTAAGTCATCAAACTGCATACTTTGGCCAGACTTTCCAGATCTATGCTGCACTACAGCATTATTACCAGTAGACTAGTATTAATATTCATATTGTTTTGTTTATGTTTTAGTTATTTTGTTTGCACCTCCTTTGTAATTATACTGCATGCACAGGAGTAGCTTGCATCAGCCATTTAAAAAGCCGTCTCCCAAGTTCTGTGTAAAGCCCTAAAAGGTTCTTGGTAACTAGTAGTTAGTTTGACAAATCATGTTGATTGTGAAAAGTGGAAAGCTCCTCTCCAGAACTACATGAAGGAAAAGCCTATAAATCATCTGTTGGCATACAACTTACTTTATTTCACTGGCAAATCTATAAGGTGGCCAGAATTGGGAAGCAGCGCGCCCTCTAGCTTTAAAACGATGCAACTGGGCAAACAGTCTTAGGTTGCTGGTTGTATTTAAGGAGAAGCCCAGCTTTTTTTCTTGCTTTAGAAATGTTTCTCATTAAAAGTGTGCTGTTTACAATGTTGCTTTTTGTTACTGTGACTTATTTTTACACTTACACTTTTTACACAAGTTAGCTAGGTCATTGGAGCTAGGAAACATCTGAAATATCAAAACAGTATTGTGCAAAATCTATTAATGATACTATTGCATTGTCAAAAACAACTCCTCATGATAAATGAAGTAGTATCTTAGCAGTGGGTAATTAGTCAATCATTACTGCTCAAATATCCAATGTCCAATAACATTTTGATCTCTCCTTTGCTCTCAGGAAATCCCACAGCAGATGAATGGTAGCGACTGTGGAATGTTCACATGCAAATATGCAGATTACATTACCAAAGACAAGCCAATCACATTTACACAGGTATTCACCAACACAGATTTATCTGGTAATCATCATCATAGTGGCATAAACCTGTCTTATGTAACCTCTTTTCTTCACAGAAACACATGCCCTACTTCAGAAAAAGAATGGTTTGGGAGATTCTGAACCATAAGCTGTTGTGATCTCAGTATGAGGATTGTGAACTTGTATGCCATAACGATGGCTGAGCTACTCTCAACAGCATGATCTACGTACAGTAGTCCTGTTCTGGGAAAGACTTGCACACCAGCTGATCAGATCAGGAACCAGCACTGCTACTCTGCATCCTCTACCGTCTGTCTAGCTCTCAGTTGATCTTTCATGATGATGGGATGTTGCTGTAGAACCACGCACTGCCTCCCAGTCCTTGTTTTGTGTTTTGGTGCATCCGTGGAGCATCAGTATAGCAGCTGAAACACTGCATGTTTTGTAGTGCCCAGCCAGAACTGTACAGACTTGCAAACCATACTCTGAGCTGCAATGTTCAGTTTAATGCAGTTAAAAGTTTACATGTTTTGATCTTACAGGGAGATGAGGCCATATGCTGCATCATTTTTATAACAGTAATGCCATATTTTGAGGTTGCCGTCAATGTTTGATACTCTTGGTACACTCAAAGGACGATGTACTTTACCATTTAAACTGAAATTTGAATGCCCTCTAGTCTTAAAAAAATAGTCTTTGTATTTAGGCATGCTACCTTTTTTTTCATAATACAAACATTTTACCTAAAACAAAACTATTTTTGTAATTAGTTAGATTAAAAGGTAGAAAAGTCTTCAAGCATTGCCTCAGAGTATGATTTATTAATGAAACAATGTTTTGCCTTGCCACGGATCTGCAAGTGTTATAAAACAGTCTTAGTTACACCTTAAAACACCAGGATAAAAAAAAAAATGTACCAGTTAGTCTTGATAAAATATTGTAAATTAAGGTTCAAAGTCTATTTTATGTATTTCAGAGTCTTCTTTTACAGCAAATTTTGAGCACATTCAATTTATTTTGAACTGTGTACATACTTAAAACATACTGACTCTTGAACAGTGTAATATACTTTTTCTTTACGTATTTCTTATATATTTTTTATCTACATTCAAGTGTGTTTTAGAAATAAATTCTTGTATTGTGACTGTTCTTTGTGCATTACCTCAAATTCAATTGGTTAGATATAAAAAAAACTTGAACATTTGATAAATATGAGAACCTGGCCATGTGTCTTGGCTTATTTGAAGTTATTACTGTGTGCTATAAACCTGCGGATGGTCCCTTGTGTAACAGAAAGCACAAACCAGTGGAAAAAAAAAACTTTATTTAAAAAAATGACAAGTTCCAAATCAAACCAAATTTTTTTTGTATGAAGAAGACAAACACCTGCATCATGGCACAGACAAACATTTACTAAGGAGAGGTTGTTTGATGCACGAAACAGAGAAGACTGCACAGACATCTCTGAACATGAGTTACAAACTGACCCCATATGTGACTAAATCTATTCAATGAACTTAAGCCAAAAGATTTCTAAATCTGCAAACAGCAGCAATAGCTCTTTAGACTTAATAAGCCACCATTCAGTTTTTCTTCAATGTTTTGGATAGAAATGATGGAATGGAAATGGAACAAAATAGTCATTTAAAGAAGTAAATTTTTCTTTGCTTCATAGATCTATGTTTAGAGGAGTTTGATATAACAAAAATCTTTTTCAACATTAGCAGTGCACGAAGAAACAAGCCCACCAAATCTGAGTAGCACTTCACTATCCCTTCCAGTGAAATCTAAGGCATTTCTGTGAAGTTCTGTGAGGTTTTCTCCTGGAAATGGACTGTCTCATGGTTCAAAAAAGGAAAAAACTGCATCAATTACTCAGCAAGAAAGCAAGTTAACAAACAGGACCAGACGGAACACACAATGTAACCACAACATAAAAATTGCAACTGGATTCAATGGGGAATTGCATCTACGTTGGGTCCATGTAAAATTAAAGTTAGTAGACAAGTGGGCAACACCTACCATATATTTGATTTATTTAGAGTTCCTACATTTTTACAGTCATATTAACAACCATATTTTGGTGAAATAGTTCCCTTTTAATGCAGCAATTTTACTAACAATTAATTAACCAAAAATGAATGTATCAGTCAGAAAACAGACAAATCTCAACATTTGTAAAATGAAAGATGAAAGCTTTCGGCCAAAATGTGAAGTCATACTGTGAGGTGATCCATTGTCATGAAATGTACGGTGTTTCTTGGATATCTGCAGTATTGCATTTATTAGGATAATAAATTAATTGCATAGATCGTCAGACCATGGGCGTGTTTTCCGAAGATTGGACGGAAGAGTTAAAGGATGTGGACACAGTACCAGCTGTGAACAGCCATGAGACCTACTGTAGTTGATTATTGCCAGCGAACCTTATACACAAACTGAATCTACATTTCTCTGGCAGGATGAGGTAAGTTAAGGTTTTGAACATATATTTCTCTTACGTTGTTCCCAACTGCTTGGGGCACAACTCTGTAACAATGCATCTGAACCTGGCAATAATAATTCAGGAGTCATGTTTGCAAAGTGCCAACATTTGTGACACAGACAGAACTGAAATGTCTGTAAAACACACAAACACAAACACACGCGCACACACACACACACACCACACACACACAAACGTTTGTGGCACTATCTTTGTGGGGACCCACCATTGACAGTATGCATTCCCTAGCCCCTTACCCTTACCTTAACCATCACAACTAAATGCCTAACCCTTACCCTCAGCCTATTCCCTAGCATAGCCTCTTACCCTAACCTTAATCATCACAACTAAATGCCTAACCCTTACCCTTACCCTCACCCTAACCGTAACCTTATTCTAGCCCTGATCCTAAAATCAAGTCTTAACCCTCAAACAGCCCTTTAAAGCTGTGGGGTCCAGCATTTTGGCACCACAAAGCTGTCGGGACCCCACAAGTATACTGGACTCCCGGTTTTTGGACCCCACAAATATTGTTAAACAAGACCACACACACACACACACACACACACACACACACACACACACACACACACACACACACACACACACACACACACACACGCGTGCACATGCACATGCACGCACGCAGGCACACACACACACACACACACACAAAACAACACAAACAACACTAGCTTTTTTGACATCAACACTGAAACCAGAAAGAGAGAAGTATGCAAACGTACAAACAAATCACCATTTAAAAAAAGAAACGTTGAAAACATCTATTTCTCACTATTTGAAGCACACAACACACTATCAAAAATAAAAACAAAAATTCTTTGAAAAATAGGATCAGTCTTAAAAGCATTGCATTTTAAAAACCTTTAAATAAGAAATGTAAAAAACAAACAAGAGGGTGAAAAACAGAAATGCAGAAGTAGATTCAAACACACAACAAATGCCAGTACTAAAGGACCTCCATACTGGCCATAACAATCCGTATAATTAACCGTGATAGTGTTTTCTGTATATTTAACAGGACAGAGCCACGCTTTACCAATTGATCTCCATGTCTATGTAATAAGAACTTCACACTCTAATAACAACATCTAATTCTTGCTTTAGAAAATGTATAGATGTAATTCAGCTTCCCCTTTTATAAAAGGGAAACGAGTCAAAAAAGCGAAAACACAGCAATACATACTACATTGCTATGTTCAGACAATTTGGTAAAATACTGTTATTAAAATAAATGAAGCATTACTACACTGATGAAAGGAAATCAAAAGAAAGCCTTAATACATTTAAATCTCTTATTTACAGGCAGCTCTGTGTGAGATGTGATCCCTGTTAACTTTGGATTTTATCAGGTAGAGCAGCTTAACGTGAACCAATATTTCAAACTTTCTGATAATAATCTCTGGAATGCCTTAAATCTATTTAGCTCTTTTGAAGAAGTCTTCTCTGTGAAATCATTGCTACATTTTTCTTCTTCTTTGTTATCTTCTGATTGTCCAAAGCTTTGTCGAGATTTATTGGAACTATAAATTATTTGAGAGTCAAGTGCCAAAAAGAAGCGATGCCGCCTCATGTAAGGTTTTATACCTGATCAACTTACTGCGACTTCGGAAAGACGCTAATCCAAGCCAGCACCATAGCCGTCTAAAATATGACGCATCGGCTTTTTAAATGATATAGTTTTCTTTCCTTTTTAGGCCTACTGTATTCAAATATTTGCACCAATCAATCAAACTAGGACACATAAAACTAGAAACACACCAAAACAAAGAATTATGTACAAAAAGGCAGGTTTAACGCTTGAAAGTATCAGACAAAAAAGTGAAGTAAAATCAGCATATCTTACAAAAAGGTCAAAACAAAGAACGACTCAAAATAAAACATGGTGTTGAGATGTTCTTCTACTGGTTTTCATTCTAGCTCTCCAGAGTAATATTACAAAAAGAATATTAATAACGTTCAAAAAAACCTTTTATGTAGTGTGTGTCTGTGTGTGAATTGTTTGTGTGTGACTGTTATCAAAATAGATGCTCCTTGTTCTGTTCTTCCCATTCCCATTTCCTCCATCCTTGCTTGTTTGGAGTAAAAGAGTTTGTTTCAAGATATGAGTTTGTAGGAAATATCGTTTTTGTGTCCTTTCTGTGTAACAGTCTGTGTTCCTCCCAGGTGTCTGGTGCCTTACGTGCAGAGTCGCTGTGCCGAGTTTCAGCACTTGGGGCCCTTAAAGAGTCACTCCGGCTCCTGAGGAATATCTGACACAAGGTGACGAGACCAGCCAATTACAAACAAAAGCTGCAGCACCGTCTTCTTTTGCAGTAGCCTAACATTTTAGCAAAATGCAGAGACACAAAACAAAAACAAAAACACTTGCAAGGATTAAAACCCACCTCTGCCACCTCGTCACTTGTTATGCTGGTAGGTGTAGGTTGTGTGTTCTGTGGGTGTCTCTATGGCAACAGGTGGTTGGACGGCACTTTCCTGAGAGGAAGGCAGCAAAGATTTAATCCATGAGTGATTGTTTCACATAACATTTGACCTGTTCTAGTGAGAGAAAACCGAGACTCATTACCTCAACTGAGATGTTGGTGGAAGGCACTTGGGTGTACTGGGGGATGTAGGTCCCCTGCATAGATGTGTTTGCAGGCATATACTGCAGAGTGGAGATGATAATTACATTAGACCTGACAGCTACATTGGCAATAACACTGTCAAATAAAGCTGCACTAGACACGATTTATATGTGAGATTACACCTGCCTTTGTCAGCCTAGATTAAAAAGGGTAGCTGCAACACAAGTAAAACATCCCATCCGATTCTTACTCTGTTGATTTTCACAGTTTCCCCAAATAAAGGTCAAGTTACCTCCAGCATAAGGATTTGGCAGATCCTTAATAGCGGTATAAGCACTCTGATTTCCTTGGTTTCTTTTTGTATAACACAATCATGGACTGGTCAAAGTGCCTTGTGCATCTTTAACTGATAAACATAATTAACAGCTGGCAGCTAAATAGTCTGCTCTCTACTGACTGTGCCGCTGCTGCCCATGGAGAGGTGGCTGAGCTGCTGTGTCAGGGGCCCCATCATGGAGGTCGGCTGGATGGACATGGTGTGGTCCATTCCTGGCGTCAGGACTGCTCCCTACAACCCCCAACAACACACAGCAGCATTAGCAGTTCACTTTGGCAATTAAAACAAAGAGACGGACAGACAGAATGTGAAGGATGCAGAATATTTACTTTTAATATTTTTTTTAATGATTATTTTTTCGTCTTTTCTGACAGGACAGCTGTGTGAGAAAGGGGAGAGAGAGGGGGAAGACATGCAGGAAATCGTCACACCTTGGACCTCTGCATCGAGGCATGAACCTTTA
>NC_045739.1:9927665-9944626 GCF_008692095.1 Etheostoma spectabile
TATATATATATATATATATATATATATATATATATGTAAGCATATGTGCGCCTGCTCAAGCAACTGAGCTAACCTGGCCACGTAGCAGAATATTAAAAGGCTTCTCCTGCAACAAAAACAGGGAGGAAGGCCAACAACTTTAAGAGTCAAGATACTCACTGTGGGTGGCATGATGTACGACTGATGATGTAGCCAGGATGGGTTGTGTACCTGCAGGAACAAGAAAGACACACGTGTACCAGGAGATTACATAATAATAAAGCAAAACGCCATAAAGTTTGCTGTATTGTTTTTAGATTTAAAGCATTTTTGTTTTTATGTTTCCCAATTTATAGAAATATGACAGCAGGTCTGTTCTCTGTTAAACTCCAGTACAGTCCAGCTTTGAGGGTCTGAAAGTACCTGGTAGGTGGACACAGGTGAATGCATGTATGGGGAGAGGGAAGTTGGCCCCATCATCCGGTTGGGGGCTATGCTGTAGGGAGAGGAATAGAACCTACCAGAAAGAGACACAAAGTTATTAGTCACCACAACATGGTCGCACTCTCTTTGGGTGTACAATGGATTTGTCAGAGTAGTAGTACTGACCCATTCTGTAAGGCTGGGGTGGGGTCATAGGTAAGCGTCATTCCTCCCTGGAGAACAGAGACAGTGTCATTATGAGGCAGATCACACGCAGTGTTGTATTATAAAGCATTTTCACAAAAGTCATTAAGACATGAAGAAATAAACTCACTGTGTCCCCATCTCTCGTCCAGGGCCGGCCGTTCTGCAGATATTTTCCTTGGCTCTGACGCTTCTTCTGGCCTCCGTCAGCAAATTTACACAGCAGGGGTTCTGGCGGCACTAGACCAGTAAGAAAACATTACCTTATATCAAATATATTTTCAGTATCAGAAAATGTAAAAACTGTTTGGATAAGATTATTTTCTTCAACTTTAATTTCTTTTAATTTTTTTTAGGATGCTACATTCAAAACAAGATGTCACTTCAAGGTAGCCTCACCTGGAACTCCAGGTGGAGTCTTGATATATTTTCCATTGAAATGTTGTATGATGGCTTCACATTTCTCGGTTGACTCCATCCTATAGGAAAAGAAAATATTTAATGTTTCATAAAAACAATCACTGTGTTTAATAGTAGTGGGTTACATGGTATCAATGCTGTGTGCATATATATCATTACCTGTGCTGACCACCAGAGGACTCACTCACCATGATTTACTAAAATTTGTGCAACTGGATATTTTCTTCAAAGCAGAACAAGAGGCTACACCACCACTAATGGACTTAAACAGCTGTCCTAATGCGTGTCACTAATTAACCAAAGCTTATACCTGGCAAAGCCCACTCCTCGGCTGGTTCCGTTAGCATCGCGGAGGATGCGTGTGGAAATGGCCTGGCTGAAGGGCTTCAGCATGCTCTCTAGCTCCTGCTCGTCCATGGACATTGGCAGATTGGAGATGTATAAGTTGGTGGGGTCCTGCTCCTGTTGCTGAATGGAGTAAAGACATGAGAGGATTAATGCACAAGGATGTGCGAGAAGACATAGCTCTTTGTTTTCTTTGCATTTTGATGTTCATTTTGATGTCCCTCCAAAAATCAAGAAAAAAAAACACAAAAGCTGCCAGCAAATACTAACACAAAAGATGCCAGCAAAAATCTGAAGGAATTGATTTGACTTTTTAACAGGAAGTGTATGCTATTTGGAAGGGTGGCATGTGCAGGACATTAGACAGTCTGAGGGAAAGGGTAGAGGGTTTGGAGTAAAGGCGGATTTCATTTTGGCGTGAGCTGCATGGATGAGGTCTAAGGAGAAAAGAGATATGCAGAGATGGTGAGATAGTATTCTAGCAGGACATCAGCTAAGCCTCTCTCTCTCATTTTGACTCTCTATTTCTGTCTCTTCTACTTTTGTTCATCCAACACGCTCCTTTTCTTCTTCACTCTCCTGTCTCATACTCCATCACCAAAACGTTAAGACCAAAAGGGTAGAAGACAAGCCCATTATGTGAGACTAGCCTCTTGGGACGATGAAAGTGCAGGATCCAGGTAATGTGATATCAAAGCATAATTACATTTCAAATGGCTCTCCATCCATGGACGATCTAAAATGATTTTGTGCTCTCGCTCGGTGGAGAATCACAGCAGAGACATTTTGGACAAAGACCTTTGAAAATGATCTGAAGAACATCTAAAGCATTGTGCTATCACCGTCCCCACAAGGCAAACGTTATCATCCTGTTAGTTTGGTCACGGTAATATGTTGCTTTTATTCAAGCAGTTATATTCATGTGGTAATCCTGACCTTGAATGCAGGCACACAGGCCGGCTCTGCTGACTTGCATAAATCAGACCAATTATGCAGCTTTTCACAATCTGAATTTGAAATGATTAGAAAACAACCTGTCACACGTGTGACAGTGCATTTTATCCTTTTAAACTATTTTGTAGGCTCTTTCTTTGCCTCCACATTTAATTTGACCATCAGCATCTTGTAGGATAATCTGTATCATCCTCTAACCATTATGCATATTCATTATCTCAGAGTGCAGATGTGATTAAATTCCAGTTAATTTCCAAGCCATGAATAATGCATGTGTAATCACTGCGACCTGTGGTGAAGGTGATTTCTCCTCCACCTCCTCCTCCTCCTCCTCCTCCTCCTCCTCCTCTTTCTTCTCCAAAGCAGTGAGAACAAGAGATGGAGCTCCAACTCATGAGAACGAGCAGAGAAGACCTGCTGCGGGTTTCGACCGTGAATGAGTAAGAATGAGTCAGAGAAATTTGACGCAAACATAAGCCTTGTTGTAAACCCGGAGTGGAGGGGTGAGTGAAATCAAGTTATTCTGTGAGAGAGGAGCCATATGAATGTCAGTGATCCAGCTTAACGAGAGATCAGCTTTCCCAGGGTGTTCGTGGTGTGCATGTACGTGTGCATGTGTGTCATAATCCGGTTGAGGCAAGGCTGGTGAAGTGCATGTGTGATTGTTGTGTGTGTGTGTGTGTGTGTGTGTGTGTGTGTGTGTGTGTGTGTGTGTGTGTGTGTTAACAGGGCGGGTGGCTGGGCACAGGGCCCTGCTGACTGGGGAGCTGCTCAGACACTGAGTCAGATGCCACCAGGGAGAACAGACATGTCCTTTGTACGGTGAGCTCAGAGAGCAGACCCTGGGACACACTCCCTCAACACTGTCACCACTATGAAGCATAACACACACATACACACATGTACACAAATGTAACTGTGTACATCCATGCACTCTTGTTTTTGAACACACATATTCTACAGTTCATTAATGCCCATAAAGACACAAATTTAAGCATATACCCAGTGCACCGCCTGGCAATTGTTCAAGGGCGCACGCACACACAAACTGAGGCTTAATTGGCTTATATTCCTGAGCAGTGGCTCATATCACAATAACAAAAAGCATGAGGAGAGAGCTAGATAGAGAAAGAGCTCTGAATAGCTTTAACAGAGAAATGTATAAGAAGCAGATAAGACAGAGGAACAACCTTTCTGCTGTGAGGTTAATAATTCACCATTTCATCTGTAATGAATAATTCATCATTCAACTTTTTGCTGAGTCACTGTCATAATGCCTGAAATGTTTTTCATTTGCTGAAAACTCTTTGAATTGACCAATAGTTTGATTTAAGCTGACACCAAATCGTAAGAAATAAACCCACCAAATATTATATTATTATTATTATTATTATTATTATTATTATATATTATTATATACATATCAAGTGGGGTTCTTACCTTGGCCATCTGAGCCTGCACTCCACCAGCCTTCAGCGCTGTCACTGCCTTTTGAGCTGAGGACGGACTGTCAAAGTCAACAAAGCCATAGCCTGCAGGGACCGAGACATACAGCAAGACATACACGTTATGACAATGAGATAGGCACACAGCAGGACTCTGTGGACACAGGCATGTAATGTGAGCTCATGAAGCAGTCATTGTACTTAAATCTGAAGAGACAGCCAGTCCGATTTGAACTGTGCTTCTTCACAGAGGACAGATGTTGAGTTATACAACACGTCCCATATTATCACACAATGCACACCTGTTAGGTAGGTGTAGTGGGAAGCTTAGCACACAGCAAACACTGGGCGACAAAATGCAAACAGCTTTATTACGAAGAATGTATCAGCAATGTGCTGTAACTGCAATCTTTAACTTTCTTAAAGTACAGCAGGGATGAGAAACCCTTTAGTGTTACGCTGACATTATTTCACCTGTTTGTTGTTGATAAGCAGTGAAGATATCATCAACTGACAAGATAGTGTTGGTGAATACATTATCTACTCACTTTGTGAACTAGACAGGCGCTATCCAACAAAACAGAACATAGTGGTGTATGGGGTGCATACAACCATGGAAAATTATTTGTTCCTGTTTACTAGCTGCCATACAGGTAGTTAAAATACAGTTATAGTAATGTAAAAATATTATGGGATTCCCTTTTTCAATTTCAAATTCCCATTTTCTCAAGACCACAAAATATATCCTGATTAGAGCTGGAATGATTACTCGATTAATCCCTTCAATTAAATGGTTGTCAATTTTCAAGCGAAAATTTTCCAAATTCCCTTTCAGCTTCTTAAATGTGAATATTTTGTAGTTTTCTTTTTTCTAACATTTTTGATTGATTCATTAAGAAAGAATTGGTTAAAAAAAACATTAGTTGCAGCCTTAATCGTAATAGAACAAGGGCACCTGATAGGCTTGAAGCAGCTACAACATTGATTACTTCAACAAACGTAAAATTTGTTGTAATGTAAACATTCTTCAAGAAGACACCGAATTTACAGATACCTACCAAATACCAAAACAAAATTAAATTAAACATGGATGAACAATTTAAAGAACACTTTGGCACCTTTGTTCAACAGTAACTGTGACCCAGCTGATGCCTTTACATCTCACCTTTGCACTTGTTGGTGGTCTTGTCCAGGATGGCCTTGGTGGACACTATTTTCCCATACCTGAAAAACAGTGAGGTTTACACTCATGGATCATCCTTGCAGTGCAAACAATGACTTATTTACATTCAATATTAGCATTGCGACATTGCTGAGGTAATCTAAACACCCTAAGGGGGTCGTGCTGCATGATGACTGAATTATAATTCACCTGGCAGATTCAGCGCAATGACACTGACTATAATTACAACATCTGATAATAAATGATGTGCACAGGGAAAGCCTTAGAGCGGGGGTGGGACATAAATTAAATTAAATTTAAAAAATGTCCTGTGGGTTTCTGCATGCTAGAATAACACTATAGATTTCCCATATCTTATTCCATCCTGCTTTTACACAGATGTCAATAGGGATCGTAACTCAAGGGGAATCCAACATGACAATCAGGTAAAAATAAATGTATGAATTTTCAGATAGTTTCACAATGTACTATCAATATTAAAATCCTGCATGATCTATTTAGCTTGCCATCTATATACACTGCCGATCCATAGGATAGTGCTTGGCTCAGGCAAATGCTTGTTTGCAGTGTCTATCGGTTCCCACCTCTCCAGGCATGTGCATGCAGTGTAATCTGATATGCCTCTCCTTGGCTGTCCTGTCCTATGCTGGCTCCCAGCCATACTCTCATTCTACTAACCAGCTTCTTTCTAGGCAGCGTTCTTCCCTCCACAGGGTCTTAGTGCCTCTCACAATGCATACCAGCTTTCATCCAGCAACACTGCACCACAGCCACATTTCATCTAGACGGGAAGAGTCACTTTCATAAAGTACTCTAAGGATTATGCAATGACCTGCTAAAATTGTAATCCGACAGTTAATCTGTTAGATTACTCCAAATTGGAAAATAAATTATTTCTTTTAAGTTAATTTAGGATTACTTTCCCTTCAGAAAAGAAATCTGTAAATCTTTATTCCTTTACCAAGGTGGTTTAAGGTCACCCATAAAGATGATTAAGTTTTTACGGGCATGTAGCCTACAAACATTCTAAATTAATTCTGAATACTACATGTTGGGAATAAAAATATAGAAATATTGACAACACATTATGATCAGATTTTACTGGAATAAAATATATATCAAATTTCAATACAACGACAACGCAAGAAGACCAAAATATCATTAATTTGATCCTAAAATACTGTTTATCATCAAAGTTCACATTATGGAACTCTCTCCTCTTTCTGCTTAATTGTTAATCCACTGAAACATATTCATACTCAGTGGCTTTTATTAGTGTCTGATTTCCTGTTTATCTTCATTTTTTGGTCTTATCTGTGTTCACACGCTACATTTTAACACTTTGATATGTTTTTGATAAATATATTTTTTATTTTACTTGACATTCAAGGCATCACATACGGACATTGTATGTTCTAATCATTTATCCTATACACATTTACTGCCAATTGAATCCACCCAGTGTTGATTAACTTCCTATTTA
The DNA here is from genome assembly GCF_008692095.1 of Etheostoma spectabile. Classification (NCBI taxonomy): domain Eukaryota; kingdom Metazoa; phylum Chordata; class Actinopteri; order Perciformes; family Percidae; genus Etheostoma; species Etheostoma spectabile. The sequence goes on from NC_045739.1 coordinate 9,934,102, forward strand.
ACATTACCATTTCTGATTTTAAGCCATAAAACGCAACCGGACTGGATGGATTTGCCAACATTGTTTTCTATATTTTCATAATCATCATTACTGTAGGGACCACAGCAATCAGCGTGATCTATGACTTCACATTATGACTAGCATTTAAGCTGTGAGCTCTACTTGCTCACTCCACTGCTTACACAGTTGAGATAACCATGTACTGAATTGCACTCAGAGGTCTCGGACTATGTGATGCAGAGCAAAAAGAGGGCCAGGAGACTCAGCCATGTGTGAGAGAGCACAGTATAGTCCAGCCCGATGTCCATCCATGGTCAACCACCAGAAACGGACCAGTCCGAGAGAACCAAAGCGGCAGCGAGGCACCCAAAAAGAGACAAATGCAAGGGCTGGAGATGGAGAACCAACCCCCATTCCGTCCTCTCATCCCTCTCTCCCTACACAGTACAACTCAAAGCGTGCATATACAACTCTCAGTGTGGGGGAGGGGAGCTTTGGGAGTGTTGTGTCCTTATACTATGCACACATTTCCTGTTTAAACTTAGAGTTAACTAAGTCAAATTCCCTCCGTGACTTGTCTACCTACTGTTTTACATCTTCATCTACAAGCACCTCCCCTATTAACTATTACTGGATACAGTATTCTCTCTCAGTCTAGTTTATCCAAGAATTACATTGATCTTAATGTGCTCTGCTAAAAGGCAAATTTCATGCAGTGATTTTATCTGCTCTGTAAAAGCAGAAATATGAGAACTACCCCCACAGAACACCACCTGACACACAAACCCTGAACTCCATTCACTCCTCCCCCTCTGATTCTCTCCCACCCCCCACCTTCATGCCATTGCCCTTGTTTGTCTTTCCCTTTCCCTTGGGCTCGCCGTTTCCTGTAGGGTTGGGCAGCCTCATGTGAGCCATATCTTCCAGACAGCTGTAAAATAGCAGGCCTCTCTCTCCCTCTCTCCCTTATTCAATCTCTCTCGCCCCCTTTTCCCTCCTTTTGTCTTACTCCTCTCCTCTGCTCTTCTGGTCCTCATCACCAGGCTCCAGAATTCAATTAAGTGAACCCAGACCATTCATCTCAGCCCTACTTTGGTTTGATGTCTTCCACTGAAGTCCTAACAAACATATCAGATGGATCGGATGATGCCGTTGTTTGATGTGTGACTACATGCTGCCACAACAGAGTTTTCACAGGCTCACAGTGATGAGCAACATAGTGTGGTATTTATAGTGCAGAATATGACTTTAAAACAGCATAGTCTCATTGTCATCATATTGTTTGATGATAATCTACAAGACTAAAGCACAGAGGAGCAATAACTCATGTAGGTGAAAACTAAAGTCTAAAAAAGAGCAAGAGGAGAGACATACAGAAAGAATTAGCGTGAGAAAGGGAGACTAATTCTGTGCCTAGTTGTGCCAAAGTGAAATAAATTAGTTTGCTGCCAAAATGATTGTTGGTTTTTCCATAAGGCCACTAAATTATGGGCCTTAAAAACATGTGGATGAAAATGTGGCCCTCTTCTTCGCTTGAGAAATACATGCTTTGGTATAGTTTAGCACTAATGTGCATTTCAAATATAAGGAAGTTCTGTAAGTATACAGTCATGCAATCCTTGGTGTATTCAGCCAGCAAGCCAGCCAGCCCTAGCCCATCTATCCATGTACAGTACATGCAGAGTAGATTAAGATAGAGTGATGGCACTCTATCTTAATCTACTCTGAAACTCTAACCTGGTATTTGTGCACAGCGGCGGTCAGAGAGATGTATTGGGTGTAGATATAGAAGTTGGAGCTATTGGTTTTTGGGTGACTTACGGCTGACAGAGTTTGACCAGATCCTGGTCTGTGGTTCCTGGATGGAGGCCACGGATGTAGAGGTTGGTTTTGCTCAACTGCTCTCCCCCATTGCAACTGCTACCATTGCTGATGCAGGTGGCGTTGCTGCTATTGTTGTTGTTGTTGTTGGGGCTTGGAGGAGCCATCTGATGGTTGTAGGGGGACACATACGTCTGCTGCAGAACAAATACAGGGCAAAGTCAGATTTGGTTTTAGTTCAAAGCAACACCTGGCACCTGGTTCACAAAGCAAATACTTCTTTAGGTACATGAAATTAAATTTGCACACTGATGCAGAACTGTAGGTAACTGGATATGGAATGGTTTGCTAACTGACTTGTTCAAACTACAAGCTTATGAGGAATAAGGTAAATAAAGACACAATTAGCCAGAACATTTGCAACAGTGGCTGTTTAACCAAATGAGATGGTGGCAAAAGTATCAAAAGGATATCGATAGGAATCTAGCTGCTTCATCTGGCTCAACAGGTCAGGTGAGATGAGGTCTTTTTTTTTCTTTTTCTTTTTTTAAATATGTACAGTAAAAATAAGTAATATAATACAAACATTAATATTATGCAATGTATATACTAGGGCTGTGAAATTAACCACATTTTGATAGGAATTTTTATTTTGGCTCCTAATGATCACAAAAACAATGTAATCGAGAAAAACGATTATTTTGCACATTCAATTTTGCAATCAATCTTATATTGTCTTGTGTTCTGAATGATGCGCACACTTTCGCTCCTCCCGAAGGCTAAACTTACTCAGACAATAGTCAGCGAGCTCCTGTTTGTGGTATCTGGTGGCATTTAAAAATCACATGTACAATTCTAGTGAAATCCTACGTATTTCCTTAATTTGTGCATTAAAACATTTAAATGTATCAATGTACCACAGGCTCTGAATGTGCTCTGGTTTAACAGAGATAAGAATCATAAAAATCATCAGCTTCAAGATTACACAGATTCAAACATTGAATATTAAAATGAATCAACTTCTCCATAAGCAGCCAGCACCAAAATGTTCTCTTCAGGACACCTTTCTTGAGCAGGAGATAACTGATTGGTGGCCCCACACGTCAATCAGTTTGTGCAAAAATGAAGGATGGCTGGCAATATTTTTGGATTATTAAGTATGACCCAGTCTTTAATGTTGTAAGATTGAATATTTAAATTGACTAGCCTTTATTAACTGATTATATAAAACAATTATACACCCTGTCTTAATGTCATTGTGGACGTATTTAAAACAATATGTCTTTGTTTGCAAAAACAAGAACATGGTACACTGATTGTAATGGAAATCTATTACAGGTTGTCTAAGAAACATAGTATTCCTTGTTGTTTTGAATGTAATGGTTGAGACCTTACCTGTAGTATTATATCTTTAAGTGTGTCATTCAAACTGACCTACTTTTGAATAGAATTTTAGAGAAATGCTACTTTTGGCAGGAACGTAAACTGTAAAAATGTGGCATACATGGGAACTATGCTTTGCCTATCTTGTTGTGTTGATAGTGAGCCCATTTCAATGTAAAACGAACCGTATAACATTAAAATCTGGTTGGAATTAAACTGGCTGAGAGCCGCACTGCTGCAAGAGAGGCTTTCATGTTGTGGGTTGAAGCTGGAAGGGTTTTTGCAAACAGTTTTCACTGGGAGTATTTGAAACAGTTCCAATTAAAACTGTTCACAGGGAGATCTGTGGATTGTCCACAGTAACCAGGACATTGTTTCTGGAAAAAAAAACATAAACTTACCCACACATAAGAGAGTGATAAGGGGTCTTAAATGTATGTGCAGATGTGTGCACACATAATAATTTTATGCAACGGCTGTTTTCAATATTTGCATTTAAAAACATATATTAATACTATGGTTCATGGTTGGGAATAAACTAAATCAAATGTATATGGAAGTAAAAATTTGGCCTTGGTTTTGCCTTCCTCCCAGTGCTGGCGGAGGAGGAACTGTTTGATTAGTTAGGGTCAGTGGCTCTGCCCCTGGGAACAATGGGATGGCTTGTTGAACACCACAAGGTCAGCTCTGGACCACCAGCTTATTAACAGAGAGGGAGTTGTCAAAAGACTGCTAGAATCAAGCTAATTATGACCTCTGGATTTTTCTGCTAAATCTGGTCTAAGCAGCTGGTACAGGTTTAATTCCAGAAACACAAAACCATGAGGGAACATCACATTTCTCACAGTGCGTGGGCAAGAAGAAAGAAAAATCAACAATCGTGTGTGCGCAACACACCATGACCAATCAAAAGAGCTGAGCTCACTAACCACGTTTTTATTGGTCACACGTTACGTCAGTCAAAACAGAAGTTCAACTAAAACAAAGCTTAAATTCGGTAGGAGGGAAACGGGATAAAGTCGTATTAATTATTTATATGGTAAAATTCATTAGTACTTTATTTTGCATTATGTGCAATACAAACTCACAAACAAATGTGTCCCCGAGCTGTGAAAGAGTTGTGAGGAAGCAACAACATAGCTAACATTTAGCTAGCTAGCTAGCTGGATGTTGTGCCGATGGAAGGTAACGTTAACAGTAGTCAGCTGTTATTTGTTTTAACACTTAGTTAGCTAGCTAGGTAGCAACGGTAGAGGCACCCATTAAATGTTTTACCTGGTCTAATGGTAGTTTTGTTCCTCGTACTTGTCAAAACTTTGTTCAACGTAAAGTTAAACTTGAATGCCCTTTCAGACGTGGAATCTATAAAACGTCAATTAGACAATCTGACAAACAGTACTTAAAAAAAAAAAACTTTTACAACGTTACTGTGTTTTTGATAACAGTAAAGGTAATTTCTTTGTGTTCCCTCTAGCTACATAGACCAGATTAATATCAAACCTAGATCTATACCCATCTGATGTCTGATCTACAGACAGGATTATACATAGAAAAATGTACATATTTAAGATAAAAGCATGTATGATGACGTATGCTTGAAAAATGAGTGTAACATCCCCTAATACAAAGCCATTTTTACGTAACAGCTAAACCCAGAAAACAGGACAAATGTGTAATCGGATATCTCTTATGACTTAAATGTTGTTTAACAGCAACATCCTTTCAGACAATACTGACATGAGTAGCAACACCACCAATTCTTTTGCAAGCTTTATCGCATCCACGGTACACCATCTTATGTTTTCCCAACGGTCTAGGACTCAGCTGTCAGAACTTACTTCTTTCTTTTTAGTCAAGCTGAGAGAATCACAGTGTCCATTCATCTCGGTCCTCTCCTCTAATCTCCCACTATTCTTAAGCATCAATAGTACACTGTTTTTCCACAATCACAGCCTCTTCCTGTGCTTTCCCTTGCCTTCACTGTAGGCAGCCCACACAGACTATCAGAAGGGATGCACCTGCAGAGGCCTGGGGAGATAGGATCTGACGGGAGACCGAGTCCGGGCCCAAGCCTGACTAGCGAGGCCTGTCTAATTAGGATCTGAGCTTGTTAGTGGAAAACACTAATCCGTCTCATGTGCTCTCAAGTCAGAAGGTAGTGTCTCATTAAGACCGCTCTACTGGGCTCTTTTTGAGAAAAACATGACAGTGAGTCAGAACCACACCTACTCCCCACCTGCCCAACCACCAGCTCCAGGTGTTTTGCCACCTATGTGAGGTAATGCCAAACACAGGCAAATATGTGTGTTCAGAACAACACAAATGCAGTTAGAAAGGGAAGGTTGGAAAGTATGACCAGAGTCTTAAATGTGCATGATTGGGGAACACCATTCTTCTTTTTTTCAGCTCATAAGGTGGCATATCTGCTCCGTTTGTCTGTGTCTAAAACCTGACCTCCTGGCATGTTACTGATTTTCTTCCTACTTGTTACTCTTTAGACCACAGATGCCCACAAAATCTTTTTTCAATTGTTCTTCACGTGCACCAATGTCATATCTGAGCATTTACTTTTATTTTTAGTGTATTATTACAAATCATATTCTGTCTATGAATAATTGATGCTTAATTGCTTCTGTCATCACATCCCAAATACTATCACAGAGAATATGCAGTAATAGTTGTAGTAAGTTACATCAGCTCTTTGTATTATTATTATTATTATTATTATTATTATTATAGTTGTACTACAGTAAATGGCCAACAGCATGATACAGGGAGTGTGCTCCAGGCAGCAGCTGAGGACTGATGAGGGGATTACAGTTGGATAGCAGAGGTGATGCCTGTAGGGAGCACAGGTGACTCAAGGACTCAAAGAGAGAACAATAAGAGCCAAGTGAGGCAGGATGTATGCCTTTAACTCTATAGTAATAGCAAAGCTATAAGTCTGATTGTCAGATGCTTGAATGGTTGTATCTCTCTGGCAACACAAACATTTTTTGCAACTGATAATACGCTCTTATTAAGATCATTTAGTTATTTTATTTAATAACATGTATCCCAATAGAAGCATATAGTTGCCTAAAATGAATTACATTAATTTTAAAAAAGTGTCAAACATTCATTATTTGAATTAGTTCCAAAATTAAATGCATTTTGCTTATCATTATCAACATAATTCTACTTGTATTACCATACTGTAGCATTTCAAATAATCTCTATATTGCCAGAACAGTTTTTATACATGCTGTGCAAGTGCATGTTCATGAATACAAGAAATATCTGAAATGTGGAGTCCTACCTGCTCGGCTAAAGAAACTTTAAAAGGCACCATGGAAAAGATCATAGTTTAACAGACAAAATCTCTTTATGTTAAATTTCTGCAGCTGCAAGAAAATGTGTGAAAGGTGGGAAGAACCAAATAAGAAACGTAACGGAAATCCTTGGCGTCCTGTGGCTAAAAGGTGAGACGTCTCCTTGCTCTCTTCTTCTGACCCAGTCCAGTTTCATAAAAAAACAGCAAAATCCTACAGACGGTTGTTTTCAAGGGGTATCAAGCACTCTAAAGAGAGCAAAAATTCTTGGGACATGTGATTTATCAGTTAGGAGGAATGTTAAGGCTGTCTTCTCCATGTGGACTGAACCACTGACAGACAAGAAATCCAGGTATGTGGAACACAGGGGAGGAAGAAAAAACAATGGGGGAGTTAATCGAAAGCAGAGGAAAGCGGGATCTCTTAATCCTTTTCTTTTCTCCGCCCTTTTTCCCGTAGTAAAAGACACACCAAGGGTTACCACTTGACGTTGGACTTATAAGCCTTCCCTCTTTGTTACTTTCACACTCGAACAATGCAAATTGTGTATAAAAAAAGGTCAAAACAAGTGTGTGCATGTCTTCTTTTAAGGTTTTAGGGTTTATGTTTGCAGAGCTCCTCTTGAAATGAGCAATTCAGGATTCCAGGAATTCCAGGTCATTAATCTGACCAATCTGTATTCCTGCCAGCCTCAGGGAAGGGAATAGCACACGGAGGGAAGGAGATATTTGATTTCAGCTTTGTTCAAACGTTATTTAAAAAATGCTGAGAGTCACGCACACATCACTCAAGAGACATTTCTTAATAGTTTAACAATTCCTTCAAGAATCAGCACTATACTCCTAGACATGACTAACTAGCTCACACTATTGCTGAAACCTGTAATTTTCTATACGTCCCAGAATGGTGGTTGAACATGTCCCCTCCATGAATTATTCACATGAGAAGACCAGCTAATCGATATTAGACCCTATATAGTGTTCCAGCTCTGTTGTCATTGCTGTATAACGGATATTCCCATCCCATACAGCCACATTTATTACATCTACATGAGCCTTATTAAATGGGCTCTGTAACTTTCCTCTTCTCCATGGTGCCATGCAAAACCCGCTCAGTCATCAGTTGGACTGAAGGGGTGGGGCATATCGGTACGCGCAAAAGAGGAAAAAAACTTTGCTAACTTATGGTTAATTCAATGAAAACCTAAATATTACGCACTTGATTCAACCCCCATGAATTCACATGTCAGTCGAATATCATTAGCCTTTATTAGCTTATTTGCAGCCGTAGAATTATCTACAACACATTTATAAACTGATCTCTACGTGCAGGCTGGGTGTAGGAAGAGAACAGCGACCGTATCGGGGGGGAAAAAAACCCGAAAGCAAACTGTTGTAGTAACCTACAGGCAACAATGCAAAGGTGCCCAGTGTTAGTTTGCAACAATGTAGCAACAACATAAGAAATCCGATAGCAAAGGTTGCAACAGCAAGTAACAGAGTTTAAACGTCGCCTGTGATCCACTTTCAAGGACACTGCAGCTTAAACAGCCGAGCAGCTTTTAACTGAAGGGCTCGAACGCCGCATCAAGAAATTTCTGTTACAGAGAGAGAGATGGTAGAAGTGGGCTGTGGGTGTTGTTGTTTACCTTCTTGATGTTTTTGCCGTTGTAGCCGTTGTACGGGTTGAATCCTGTCCTTGACGGCACAGAGAGCAGCATTTTTACACGGCACTGTGTCCGGAGGAGCGGAGAGCCAGGCAGGCAGCTGACGTCAGCTAGGGAAATTGAGCCAGGATCAGCAGTAGTGATTGGAGTCGCTCTTCCCAGCACTCTGATGTGCTCCTATGGCAAGCTCCACACACTACACTGCCTTCATGCTTAGGTGTGAAATCTCACTTTATCTTAGGGTTTCATGCCCACAAGCTTTCTCCTCAACCATTAAATGAGAAATATAACATTGGAAATATAACATTCCACTGTACCAGTGCTCATCCAAATAACCCTGTAGAGTCTAGGATTTGGCGAAGAAGTTGGGATTTTAAGACTTTGTGCAGTGACTTTGTCACATTGCCCCTTTCAGTAAATATTAGTAGCAGCTGGTTTTAGTGCCAGGCTAACTGTGCTTCAGGTCAAGAGGCAATGATGCACCATTGCCCACTATTTTAGTAGAAAGACATGACTCGGTCTGACCTGGAATAAGTTGTACAAAATGCATACTTTTTGTCCAGATGTGGCTCCTGTATTTACATTTTTTTGGAAAAGTAAAACTTTCTCCCCAAGCTGACTGGCAAGTTAACGGAATCAGCTAAACTATCTGGAAAATTGTACAAAATTGTAGAAATATAGATGTAGAAGGTAGCATAGTGTTAATTTCTCAAGTTTAAAGTATAAATATTATCCAGTTTTGATTAATCACATTAATGCCATAAAAGGTAAATCAGGGTATTTTCAGCCAGTCTACTATAGTTTTTGCCTTAATGACAATGACAAATGGAGAGTGAGCTCCATGTAGCTCCTAGTGTTCAGGAACAATGCCCTCCCAAGCATACACAGAGGATCAACTCCAAAAAGTGAATAAGTTTGAGCTGATTTAAGGGACACTTTAAATTAAAGCTGCAAGCAGCAATGAAAGGGGCCTTCGCATTTGCGCATGTTGGGGGTGCTGGGGGCTCCCAGTTAACGCAGCAGTGTATTTCCATGACCATGAGAAATTACATATTTCAAAATGTGCACTACTTTCTGTGCCCACTACGCAGCGCTACATAGTAAATCTGATGATTTTTGTCAGGGCTTACTTCCTGTTGCCAGTAGGGGACACTATGACTAAAACCCATTATTGACTTGTAGATGTTCTCAAGCCTAGTCTCTCATTAAATTAAAAAAAAAAGTGGGAAATTGGACAATGTTAACTCAAGTTACAAACCACTACCTGTTTTGCGGCGTTACATGGTAATTTGACCCATAGCACAGGGTTGGACAGAAGCGCAAAAGCTTTGCAATGTAGCTTTTTAGATTGTACTGACCAATTTTAAAGTCAATCTGTAGTTAAATCTGTAGGAGGAGTTTGTTAAAGTACAACTCCTAAAAAGGGCAAAAAATCACCAAATCATCATCAAATCAAAGGTAAAACAAAGCAACAACAAGTAATAAAACAAATTTGATCATCTGATTGCAACCAACAAGGGCCTTCTCTTCCATTTTGGCTGTTTTTTTGTTTTTGTTTTCTCAAACAAAGCAGATGTATGTCCTGAGGGTAGAAAAGCTTTGAAACAGCATGTAGACCATCATGGCGCACTAAATAAATTATATTTATCCATAGTTAGCAGCTCTTACTGTACTTCCACGGCTTCTGTGGCTGGCTATCCATTATATACTGAGTGACATGGGAGCTCTATGAGATAGATTACTGCCTTTAAATAAAATAAATTAAATCATATTGAAAAAATTAAGCACCTGGGCAAAATAGGCAAAAGGTTTAGATGTTCTACACATACTGTACATATCGTATGTAGCTGTGATTATTGAGGATTTAGTCAGCAAAGCAGTAGTGTCATTTTATTTCATTCTCTCTTTGCTGTGGTAACACCTAATACGATACGACAGTATCACTCATCAGTTGTCGTGCTCTTAGACGGCTCTCATCGTTTGAATAAAAAGTGTTCTTATCAACAGAAGTTGCTTGGCAACCAAATCCCCTGACCCTTTTGTTTCATCTTGCGTACCCTTACTGATTAGGCCTCAAGTGTGTAGAAAACATATGCAATTGTTCATTCAGCCATACAGTGTGTTTTTTCTAGTCATGGCATTTGCATAATACATCTACAACCACACAATTCAGCAGCATAGAAAAACAGAGGACAGGCCTAAATACTTATGTTGATCGAGATGGATCATCCTGATTTCATCATGACGGTGTAGTCAGAGACAGGAGAGGCCATCATTCCATCATTCTCTACAGCCAAATATTGATGCATTTTCGACTGGGCCAGTTTCAGGCCAGAATTAGGTC
>NC_045739.1:9944636-9984587 GCF_008692095.1 Etheostoma spectabile
TTTCAATCTATGCAATGTTTTGATATGTGTGTGCAGTTGTTATTAAGCCAGATGGGCTGTGAGTTTCACAGAGCTCAAGGACAGTTTAGGGAGTGACTCAGCCAACACACACTGTGACGGGAATAGTGGGGCCTGTTGGGAGCTGTGGGTTTTTGGATAGAATTTCCTCCACTAACGCATAGCAAAATAAAATCAGATGTAATTACAACTGTACAGTATACTACGGTAGAATTTTGTTGTGAAGTATGTTTTCTGGTACCACCAAAATATCACTTAAAAAAACACCTGCATTATCTACAAATGTAAGATGCCTGTGAAAATGTCATGCTGAACTTTGTGTTGGACTGGGGCTCTGGCTAGTGGGTGGTGTGGGGGAGGGTTATAGATGGGGGAGAACTGAGATGGGGTGAGTGATGAGGGGGGTTAGGAGAGCACGGGCTGCTGATGCATGCTCCGCATTCCTCAGGTGTTGTCAGCATAGCTGCTCAGTAATTACCTCTCTGTGAAAACATGCACAAAGCCACACTTTACTTGCAAACTTAAAGGCACCAACCAAGAGAAGCTGATAGGGGAGTACATTTATATACACACTTTAACACATTATAAGCTGGAATGGTTATTTTGTTTCTAGAGAATCAATGTGAAAAAACAATGTGCCAGAGTAAAATCTGTTGAAAAATCACAGGCATGGTGGACATCATGCATGCAGTGTAGCTACCAACGCAGAGTGAGGCTGTGTGAGAGCCAGGAGCTTGATTTATGCAACACTCCATCTTCTCTCAAAGATCTGGTCAGGTTGGGAAGTTGTAGCCAGGCAGACCTTGGCACGTGAATCGAGTGGCGTGATACAGCTACAGATACAGTTGCAGATGGTGTTCAGCCTTTACACACAGAATTGTATTAACTTTGCACACAGGGAGTAGATCATTGTGATCCCCCCTCTGCACGCTGCTTTTCGTTGTTTCTCTAAGATGTCATAACTTTTATTATTGACACCACTGTCACAGAGGAAGCAGGTTTCTCCCTGTCTGGGAACTCTTCTCTCTCTCCCCTTCATCTTCCCCTCTCTGTCTCCTTGGCTGGCTTGCTAAAAGCTGAGGGATTGTGTGCAGATGTGCCTGGAGAGAGGCCAGCCCCTCTGCCCTGGGAGAACATGTGGTCTGGGAGTGTTTACCCTGGCACTCTTTCAAGCTCTCTCCCACACAGCATGCTGGCGTCTGTCTCCCCTGGATTACAATGCTCAACCCTCCTCTCACAAAGGGGACGTTCTCAGGTTGAGGTGACACCATACGGTCCATGGGTGCCACCAGCAATCATGTTGATTTAGTGTGTTGACAACAAGAAGAGACAGCAACGTAAATAAAAAAATTAAAATGGGAATACATGAATGAATATATCATTTAATTAAATACAGTGTAATGATAGTTTGTTTGAAAAAAAACTCCCAACATACTATTTTCCCTCTACCTTTTTTTGTGTTTACATTATATTCTGTTTTTATCATCGGAGTGAACATATGTGTGGATTCAACAGATATCCAGAAACCTCAGGCAGTTTTTTTTTTTCTTTTTTTTTCCACAGATTCTCAACATACTTCACATTCTCTCCTGTGATTCAGGCTGTGAGTTGAAAATCCTTGAAAGGCACGCTTGACAATAGTGACAGCGAGGTTACTGTCAGTTATGTGAAATACACACCAGTTGTTTTTAGTACACATGATTAAATGCCAGTGGGAAAAGGAGGAACAGTGCTACAGACCTGCAGAAAAAGGCATTTATGAGCATTTCAGTTACAGAACGGCTGTGGCGGAGTCAAAGATCCTCTCATGTTCTCTTTATAACCAATTGACTCTCTGATTAGAACTTGCCATGTAATGTAATGTAATGTAATAGAGGACATGCCATGTAATGTTGACAGAATATTCCATTGAATTGTTTTATTATTTTTGTTGCGTTAGTGAAATGGGTTACAGTGTCCATTTCTCTCTGTAATGTAAGTATTCAGTGCCCCCTGCAGGTTTAAATGGTTTATGGGTCTACCTGTTTACATAGTCTATGGATGTTACTCAATCACATAATTTAACAAAGATTACACACTGATTATTCCATATGGTTATTTTTCATATTCAAACATAGAATGGGGGATATACTCTAGATTGATGTAGGTCTTTGTTGTCCCAGGTTTTGGCAACCCAGCAATTACAAAATATACAGTACAGTGACATATTCGTTTTTTGAATATTACCTTTACTTAAAGGTGGGAATAATATTGTTCTATTGGGCATGCTCATCAAACAAACAACATGTACCCATATCTTTCATTTAGCAATTCTCATTTTCATTAACCACTAGGGGGCATAATTTAGTGAAAAATGCAGAGGTTGAAGGGTCTCTCTCTCTCTCTCTCTCTCTCCACACACACACACACACACACACACACACACACACACACACACACACACACACACACACGCACGCACACACACACACACGCACGCACACACATTGGATCACTTCGTGCTTTGCTATTTTCTTGGCTTGGGAACTAGGTGCAACTCTGAATGTGTGAGCAAAAGAGACAACAAAGCCAATGAGATTACAACATTTACATTTAATGACAAGAATTCGTTGTCGGCCTCTGTGAAATAGGAATTTCTATACAGAAATAATTTGAAAGTGAATTGGAAGTGAAGTGGAAGTGGATTCCTCAAAATTAGCTACTATTTATAGCAAAGCCAAATAAGCCAGACTACTGTATGCATTTGTACTGTATGTATATGAATATGCCTAAATGTCTTGCACTAACCAACTGCAGACCTTTATGAAATAACTGTTAATAGAAAAACTTAAACCAGACATAAGGTTCAAGATTTCTGTAAGCAAAATGTTAGTGTTTCACAGGTAGGCTATTTAACTGACATTGCAGTATCGTTACTCATCAACATTTCGTTTTGTAGCGAGAAATAAAAATCAGGATTCTGTAGAAATATTGAGCCAACATGGCTGATCCCAGCGCGCCAGTTGCAGGCAGCGCCGCCTCTCCCTCCTACCTCCACGGTTGACGAAAAGCGCATGAAATAGGAGAGAAAAGGAGGTGTGTTAGGGCATGCGCACAGGGTGCTCGCCATTTAGTTATCCCATTTTTTGAGGAGTCGAGCTTACGTCACGGGCTCGTCCACAGCGCTAGAGCTTGAGATTCACCATCCACTCATGCAACTACAAGCACAGAGAGATATTGGTGCTCCGAAGGGAAAAACGCTTTTACCTTTTAATTTTTCTTTTTAGTTTGGCACGGAATGAGCTTACCGGAGCCGGGAGGCTGCAGCAGCGCTTCTGGACGTGTGGACAATTTTGGTGGCATGGTGTGGTGAAACAGAGACCCCAGCAAGCACTGAGAGACAGAGGTTACACAGTGCATCATGTTTGAATGCGAATAATCAATTAGAAATATACATGACTGAGCTGGTGCATTGTCTATAGCCTCGCCGGGCTGTAGCAAGTCTCTTTTTGTTGTTGTGCTGAAGCCCGTCTGAACGCCGCCGTGCTGAGGGGCTGAGGGTGCAACTGAACGGACAATCGCACCCGGACTATTGAAGGGGTTCGGATGAGGTGGTGGATCGGGTTGTTAGGTTTTAGAAATCCAGCCAACTTTTCCTCTATTCCTTTCTAACAGCAGTGCCAGCGAGCATTGCTCAGGATATGGCGATGAGGTTGTTCTACCTGGGATTTATCCTCTGCTTGGAGATCATATCTCCTAACGGTGCAACCGTAGGTAAGAAGCCTGTTGTGTTCTCTTGCATTGTGATACTCGAGCAAGCATGAGCACTTCTTTTTTTTTTTTACCCTGCAAAGCATCTGTGCACAGGCCTATGTTCACCAGAGTTGGAGCCATAACCGAAAATAGGTTGCCTTCACAATAACACAGTGTTCCCACAGCAGTATTCTCAGAAGAGCTGATCAATAATTAGGAAAGCCTTAAATCAGGGAAAGTAGCCTGCCGCTCAAATAAGCAGCGCATTGATTTTTTTTTTTTGGGCATATAATCAGTCTGCGTTTTTTAGATGTGCTCCTGTCTGAGCAGACAGAATGGGCCTGCCTGCAAGGAAGGCAGACAGGGAGGTTATTCACTTTTGGAATATCCGGCAGGTAGGCTCAAAAGCAGCACTTACAAGAACGAGCCATTTAGCTGCACAAAACAACATCATTTCTGATTGACTGAGACAAAATGAGCCTTATCTCAATTTCTTTCCTCACAAAAATACAATTCCTCATGCAGGCTATTTTCTATATGCCTACAACTGATTGCTACTATTAAAAACCAAACGTGCTGTTTTTTTTTTTTAATTTTTTTATAAGTACCAGGCTTAAGTATCATATCAAACCTGTGAGCCATCGGTCAGATCAGCTTTCGTGTTTGTTTTTAGTTACTCTAAGCATTTGAAAACAACAGTTGCTCGTAAAGATGTAATCATAATGGCGCTGCTTGTCCCGACGTGTCAGGTCAATAGCTGCCTGGAAATCACAACTTGTTAGTGACAGCCAGTGAAATGAATAGTTCTCCTGTTACGTCCCGGGAGCTCCTCAAAACTCCCAAATCTCTGATAGTAATGCAATATTAAATGCACCATTGCTGTCGTGACAAAGCATTGCAGACCTGTTGAGCGATCAGGCTGCTGTTTCTCTTGAGTACCTAAAGGGAACCCTGACATTGCAAAATAGCACATGTATCTGTATTTTTTCCAACAGATAAACCTAGCCATTCAATATGTAACTTTGCACCATCATAAAAAGTATTATGAATTAGGTTTACCCTAAAAAGACATGGTACATTGAGGCTATGTATTGTGATATTCTGAAGTCTTTTGCAAGTCATTTATAATGGGCTATACTGTGGATGTCAAACAGTGAAAATCCATTATGTCCTCTGTTCCCTCCAGCTCAGAACTGACAGCCTTGTCTTTGAACATATATTTGTAATATTAATCTGACACCTTATTTTACTCTGTCAAAAGAAGGTGAAATAGCTCCTGCCAATTCTATGTGGGACGTCTTATATAATTTTCATTAGATTTTGATGGAAGCTGTTCAGAGTAAATGCCATAGCTGAGGTTACAGGAGTGGGGAAGCTCCTCCCACTTCCTCCATCAGTATTTAACATCTGGACACAGGGACACCATTAATCCAATTTAGATGTGACTACAAAGGGGGAGATGCCAGCTGAAGAGCTGGGGGGTAAGGGCGAATGAAACAAAAAAAAATAAAAGACTCAGTCTTGGATGCTCTCTGAAACTGACACTTAGTTACATCACAGGGAGTCAGGGAATGGAAATGATGTAAGTGTGTTACATCAATAACCGTTGGTTTATCAGCCTCCCATCGGAGCAGTGTTGGTCCAAAAGGGTAGAAGTGGTCAAGTAAATGGTTAAAAACCCTAAGGCCATTCACTTGGACTGGATTTGTCTGGATTGTTACAGCATGAATTTAAGAATGGGAAAGGATTAGCGAAAGGAAGGTCAGAAGGCTATAGTTAACAGTTTAACATTAGACAGACCTTTTTGTTTGTTATAGATCTTTGGGGTTGATTAGAGTTTATTATTGTGGCACTTAAAGGTGTCAGACTAACAAAATCCAGTTCAGGGCTGACGGGCCATGATTATATTAAGCAATATGAGGAAAGGTGAACACAGTTTGATTTAGATTAATTTATTTACGCTAGACCACACATTGTTGTATGGATGCTTGCTGTTAATTTATTGTTGTTTGAATCTGGGACGTAACTGACAATTATTTTTATTACTGATTTAATCAGCAGATCCTTTTTAGCAGGCAGCAGATGAATCATTATTTCATATTCAAATGGCTTGTTTTGTCTAGCTGCATGTCCACAACTCAAATATATCCAGTTTCTGATAACTTCACAAAGTACAGCATCAAATTCTAACATTTGAGAAGCTGTAGATATAGCATGTTTTCTTGTGATTCAATAGTCTATTATGAATGAATGAATGAATGAATGAATGAATGAATGAAGAAATGTGCAAGCAACAGAAAGTAAAACATTGTCCAAATGATTTAAATGTTGCTTTAATATTTGCTTTAAATAGACCTTTTTATATTGAAATGATGAGATATTTTGTCATATTGCCCAGGCCTACTATGGACTAAACAATCAGTTCAGTTGACATTACATTCATTATTTTAGCTATGTCATTTTAAGATTTTGCTGAGAAATTTGCATTTCAATATTGATTTATTTGTAGTTTTGAATTAAATTCTGCATTTCATGTGGCATTTTCATCATGTCCCATGTTGAATGAAATCCTCCGTCTTCACTTATTATTTGGAATTATACCACCAAGACATTCACGTTGGATAACTTTATGACTACTGAGCTTACATATAGGATCTCAACAACCTTTAGAAGCAGAAGAATCCCGTTTGGAGAAAAGTAAAAATATGGGTCAGAGGCTAGAGAGGTTGAATTCCAGAGGAGCCTAGACTCTGTTTACCTGACCTTTTTAATGGGACCTGGCTTTACCTTTTCCTTAGAACTGTCACTGGAAACATCTGCTGGAAAAATTCAGCATCCCTCATACAAATTCAACAGCTAATGGAACATAGATTGCTCTCTTCAGCTCTTCCAAGTGGAGCTCACTGGGGAGTTGTTATTGTAACTATGTACACCTAAGGTTGTTGATGCACTTTTATCAGGTAACACAGATACTCCACATAATGTTGTTCTGCCATTCAGTCGTCTCACAGAAAAACTGGATAAAAAAAGCATAAAATATGTGAATTGTGTGTGTCCCAAGTTTTGAGCACATTCTTATCCTTCTGAGTTAGATTTACTGTAAAACTTGTGTGCAGGTGTTTTGCATTTTGGCATTGACCTGTAGTGAAAATGTTTGTGAAATGATAATAGCAGATGGTGGGATCCTTCAAAGTAGCTGCAGAAAAGATCCCCTATTTCATTTTTATCCCTCTACTTCCTGCATTGCATTGCAATCAGCTGTGACCAGTTGGTAAAACCTGAGACACATAAATTGTGTGGTGTGGTGTGTGTGTGGTGTGGTGTGTGTGTGTGTGTGTGTGTGGTGTGTGTGTGTGTGGTGTGTGTGGTGGTGTGTGTGTGTGGTGGTGTGTGTGTGTGTGTGTGTGTGTGTGTGTGTGTGTGTGTGTGTGTGTGTGTGTGTGTGTGTGTGTGTGTGTGTGTGTGTGTGTGTGTGTGTGTGTGTGTGTGTGTGTGTGTGTGTGTGTGTGGTGTGTGTGTGTGTGTGGTAGTAACCATCTGTCTTAATGCAGCTCTGTAATATTCATTAGGTCATTGTTGGTGACATAATCAGGCTTGCTTGCATTCCTGGTTTCCTTTTATGGCAATATGTGGATGCCTTTAGAGTTTGTATTTTATTAACATGACACACACCACAACACATCTTTAGATAGGGATACGTCACACTTCATAAAGTAAACAGAGTTGTTCAAACGTTGCAAAGGGTTGCAATGTTTGCCTAACACCTTGCACAACTGTGAGATACTGGCTTTGTGACCCCTGTTTTACTTGGACATCATTAGTGGTGAACTCCTCACCTGATGCATCATGCTGACCCTCCTGATTGTCTGATTTTGGATTCTTCTAGCTGCAGCTCTTGTAGGCTTGTTGGCTTTACCGGATCACGCTCTAGTACACCTCAGGTGTTGTCATTGTCCATGGCTTTCCGCTCGACTTAAGAATCGATTTGATCATAGGGACCATGGCTGCTTTCACACCTGGTGGTCAGAAGACAGAATCTGATATATGGAGATAAGAGTCCAATTTCACGGACTGCTGCAATGTGTCAAAGCTATTTACTTTCATCAAGGTCACAGAAATGTCTCAGTATTGGTACATTGGGTGTACATGAAACAAACATTTTATGTGGTCCGTTTTTGTCGGAATAATATGTACACAATAAAAAAAAAAAAGCAAAGGGAAAAAAAAAACATGGTACCTCTGTGTAAGGGACCGGGTAAACGTTACTGTTTGATAGATTGTATCACAATTACTGTAGCTAACCTTTCATTTTTTTTTAATGCATTAATTTCTCAATTGGTTGTCTAGAAAGTGTGTTGTATGACTATATGTATTTATATCATGATAAAAAATCAAATATACTATGATTTTGCTGATGGGGTAAACCCCTCACCAATTTTTTTACTGCAACTTCAGTACTTTCCATCTGATAACTTGCTACCCAGTGTCATCCACTCTCAAATTACTTCAGCACAGCAGCTCAAACCAACAGTTAGACAGTTAAATCAAATAACCAGGTGATCTAACTGACATCTGCCTAGGCAATATAGTAAACATAGCATGTCCTTATGTCAATAAGCAATGGTACTAAAAGTACATATATTCTATATTAATGTGTGTCACAGAAAAACACTTTGTGAAACACTATAGTCGTATCTAATGAGCACGAATTTTGCTTATATTTGAACACAACATTCACATTGGCTTTAGTTTTTAGACTATAAATGAAAGCAGTTTAAAACCTTTTGATTTTGTATTTCCATGTCTGATTTGTTTATCACCTCAAAACTCTACTGACCGGGAACCAGTTGGATGTATTCTGTAGGATAATCATACTTTGTAATTTAACTCACTGCTTGCATTATAGTGCATGCTGCATTCCCAGCAATTACTGAGCCAGGAACATCCCTACCTCCTGCCTCCTTTAGAGTGAATTTAATGATTGATTCATAGAGCTTGACTTTCATTAAATCGCAGGAACATTTCATCCTTCAGCTGAGGTAAATCCTTGTTTAATAACATACTGTATCCGTACCTTATTCCTGTAGCCTCAATGTTTTTTTCCTGGTTGCTTCAGAGGACATAGGCAAGGCAAGATCGACAGCCAGCTCAGATGCAGTAATGTGTTGCAGTGAATTTATGTGTCTCAGCCTTCATTTCGTGGCTCACATGTTCTGTTTTCATAACCGCTGAATCTGGTTGGACATTTCCTCTATGGGTGCACAGAACTCTGCTATGCAGAGACGACAGGGTGGGTGTGGAAGAGCTCTGTAGAAAGCACCATTATACCTATTTACATTTATCTTTATGCCCATCAATCACACTCAATGCATGTCTTTTACTGCATTGCCTTTTACTGCTCTGGCCTGTGATGTCCTGGAGAGCTTCATCAGGTTACTTCCGAGGTCAAAGGTGCACCCTTTTGTTGTGCAATGACAAAAAGCAACGAGGCTCTCAGGCACATGAGTAGGCACTAACTCAAACTCAGTCTTCTGCTGTTTATGCATGTTCAACCTCTTTGAAAATAGCTATTGTGGATTAGAGCTTGAATAGCCTATGGTCATTGAATGTGCACTGTGAGCTGGTTAAAGTGCTTGGTTGTGGCTTGGCTTGACACAAAGCTAAGTGGTTGTTTCCACTGGATGGGCACTGCACATTGTGGGCATTGAAGAAGTTCAGTCAGTGGCAACAGCAGTGGGCAGGGCAGGGCTTTGTATTAGATAGTGTTTATCCCTCCTTTCTACCCTCTTATACCATAATATTCCACATTTTACATCTAAAAGGCCCGGACTTGTGAATAATGAATAGAGCACAGCATACAAAATAACGGCTTTCCTCTGCCCTCATTTTCTTCCCTGTGGTCCTTGTTTGGTTTTAATTGTTATTTATAATGCATAGGTTCCTGCTTTGAAATCCTGCTAAACTGAGCGCAGAGAAATCACTTCAAACTTGACAGCAGGGGTCTAATTACATACTGTAGTCGGTTTGCTTTTTTCACTCCCTGAAACACTGGAAGACCTGAGTTCCACAATGGAGGACCAGGAAGGGGAGAAGTAATGAGAAACAGTTCTGGTTTTTATTTCTACTTTCTCTTGCTGCTGCCATTGTACTCAGAGTCACATTTATTTACTTATTCATTCAAGTCATTTCCCATTCCCATTCGTACTGTTGTCTTTTAACAGCATTTAATAGAATTCATGCTCTATTACTCAGCCTAGAAATATCCACAAGGGGATTGGGTTGGTTGAATACTAGTATGTAACAAATTAACTTTTGTTCACAAGCATGTCTCGAACACTGTGCTCAGTGTTCGAGGCATGCTTGTGAAACAGAAGTAAATTTCACATATCAATATATTGTTAAATTCCAGCTCAGTCTGTGCGCATTAGGATGATGGTCATCGCTGTGGTGTGTGGCTAAAGCAAAAAATATATATATATATATATATATACAGACAAATACAACATATTCAGTAATGTGCAGCAAGAAGTCAGTCCTCTATTACACATTGCACTGTAACCATTTCTTACAGCAATGAGAGGCAAAGAATTTTCTCTGAATTCAAAAGAAAATCTGCTTGGTTTCTTTAAATCTAGCTGCTCATCTGTAACAGGTTGTCTTTTTTTTAAGGGAAAGCAACACACATGAAATCAATTAGAAGGTGCTGGAATGTGCTGCATGGATCTGGAGTTGATTTACAGAGCAGGAATGGCCATATTGAGAGAGACAGATTGGAGCGGGGTAAAGTGGGTCAGTGTTGTGTCCCAGCTCGTGATGGTGTCTCCATCACTTGGCTGCTGAATTGATGCCACAACACCATTTACACACCACCCTGTCCTCTTTCCATCCCACAGAGTTGCTTTTGGCCTTTTGAGATTGTCTAATAAAGTTTTTTTGGATTACATAAAAGCAAAAAAACAACTTATTATTGTAAATGAAAAGATGGCCTTGAAAGAACTTTATTCTTTTTTTGTCAGGCACTCAGGAGGGTTGTACAAAAGCGGGGCTCTATGTACGTTTATGCATTTGCTTATTCACTCATGTTTAATGCTTTTTGCCATGTATGGTGCTGAGGGCAATTCAGTGTGCAGTGTTTAGACGGCGCAGAGATCCAGTAGCCCTGCATGAGGAAATACAATGTGTGCTCCATACAACTGGCAGTATGCTCAAAATCAAACCAAGTCAGCCAACTGGAGCCTGGACATCCACATACTAGGAAGTGACTTTATAGCATTTATATCATAGGTTGTATGTTAACTCTGGATTAAAACCTTTTGTTTAATGCATCTTTTTAGTGACAACACCTGTATGTTAATTTACCTTTCACACAATACATCTATCGCCTTGTATTCTACCCTCAGAGCACCTAAAAAGAGCAAGTGTACGGATTTCAGCACTAGGGGAAAACCTCCAATGAATCTTTTGGGCCAGTAAAACAGCAATTTGTTCACCGGGATTTCTTGTTTTGACCAGATAATGAGGAAAGAAAATACAACTACAGTCTGATTCCCAATTTTGACAACAGACATCCCAATTTAGTGTCCTTGACTGTCTACTTCTCCAAAAAAGGATTTAAAACCATTAAAAAACTGAGTGTAGAGAATCAGATGTTAAGTTGAGTAGAAATACTAATCCCATGTCTAATGGACAAATACTCAATTTACTTTTAGTACTGGCCTTCAGGCATTCTTGGGCTGACCGTTGCCTCAAGGACTTTCTTAGCATTTATATTTAATGCCTTTGCAGTATCACTCTTCCCGTAAATATATTTTAAATGAAATACACTGATGGTTGTTTTTCTCAGGTTATCTTAATATGGAGGGGGTAGTTTTTCAGCTGTATGCTATTGAGAATATTACTTTTTGTGTGATAATACTTTTGTTTTTTTGTGGACAGAAGAGTTGAACACTGGGATTTCCGCCCATTTAGTCACGGCAGTGTGATCAAGTTGCCTTCAGCTGTGGCAGGAAATGCGTTAGTTGGGATGGCTTTATCAGGAGGGGACTCTGTTGGAGGCAGCACACTGGGCTTATAGGAGTTCTTGTAAGTGGAGTATGTACCTTGACTTAATGGATAGGTGTTTGCTGTTTGGTCAATCCTAGGAGAATAAATAAAAGCCTTTTTTATTCCCTTTTGCAGGTAAAAGTGGACTCAAATGGTTTAACTTCCCAGCCTGATTTGGACCATCCAACATTTTTTTGCGTTTTGGCGAGAACTTTGGAAAAAAGGCAAATTTTTTTAGGCTGAATTAACAATTCACATCTCTGTTTGAGATATTTCACTGGTCTTTGAAAGAGGACTGCTGAGAGGGAAGGCTGCCAGTCTTTCCCCCCAGTCTCTAACCCCTCCTCTGCCACAACCTCCAATTAGGCTCAGAGGTTCTCCCCTCTGCGTTCATTTCATGCTGGTGTGTAAAGCAATGATAAAATTAGAACCCACAAAGTTTTATTTCTAGTTTTATGCTCACTCACAGAGAACAACTGGCTCAGCCCAGCTGCTTCACACGGGGGACCAGAGACATTGATTGAATTCCTGTCAGAGGTTTTAATGCTTTTACTCATTTCAGCTCAGGGCTCAATCAGTGTGGCTTTTTGTTTGGTTGTTTAGGCAGATTAAATGGCAACATATAAGACCAGGCAAATCCAGTGTATTTACCACCATACAGAATGTACCAGGACATTGGTAATCTGAAAGGAAGCAAAACTAACAAGTTGGCCTCAGGCCATGCCTAGCGTCTCTCTCATTCCCTCACCGAGGGGTTGGGTATGTGCATGTCGTCCAAACCGATTCAGTCAATGGGCTCTAACCATTCTTTTACAGTTCTCTGTCTCTCTCATCTTGAATTATATATGCTGTCACATTCTTACAACATTTGATACGGACTGTATTATGGCGTCTCATGGCTGAGTTGAAATCTCATTCTATTGCATCACTTGAATTTAGTTTTGTAAGCCTTGCCTCTGCCATTGTGTGAAGAGCGAACGCTCTGCATTTGAAAACCCAGCGCTGCTCTCTCTTTTTCTTAATCTCTTCAGATATCAAGGTTTTGTTCACATAAGGTAAGCTGTGATCTTATTCCTGCAACCCTTCAGTTTCTAATTGTATTTACAAAAACATGACACTCAAAAATCTCAGTGTTTAGTGCTTACATGTACACTTCAGTGTCACATGGAAAAAAGAGCCCAGGGTCTAAACCCCCTTATTCTGAGAGTCAAAAGGAACGTGATTACAATGATACATTAGCCTCATGCTCTCTTGTGATTTCAGTCACATCCAAGCCCCCTTGCGGTGCACCCCCCACCCCAGCACCCACCCCAAACACCTCTCTGCCTGCCAAGTACGTAGGGAGGCAAGTCATCCAGAGCAAGAGAGGGCTCATTCCCTGCAGAGAATCACAATGAGACCTTCAATGCCGTCCTTCCCAGAGCATTAACAGTACAACAGTACAGTCACAGCAACCTCCTGCCTGAAATGGCCTTTGTGTTCTTTATTGTGTGTAACATTTGTGACCACTCACAAAACAGGAAGACTTTTACCTGTGTAAATATATGGCAACCTATTTTCATTCTTTCTAACTGACAGAGAATGTAAGCTTAGAATTTTAGGTTTTTAATTTGTATTCAGGTTGGATTTGAATTTGGCTGTTTCAGTGAAGTATTGTGCCATTAATGAACTTGAAAATGTACTCTAAACTCTGCATACAGCCTTTAAATGTTTTAACATTCAATTAAGTGACGAGATACAAATATCTATATATAGTGGTGTGTAGCCATTCAAATATATTTTTTAAATCCAGTTTTTGAGATGTCTGAAATTTCCTTTTTTCTTGAAGCATTTAAACCGTTACTTAAAAAAATTCAGCAAGAATGTGTCTTTCCAGAAACAATGTTTGCATCACACGTAGTAATCCTTACACCTCAGAGTGACCAGTTTTTACTGAAATTACATTCTACAGGAAAAAAGGGTAAATAACAAAAATGACATGTCCTGTAGATTTTAACAGTGAAAGGGACAAGGATTTGAAAATATACACTTCCAATGTTATGAGCATCCCAATTAAAATGATGAAATGATCTACCTGAATTGTATTTAGGTAGAGGCAGAGCTCTCAGAGACAGATATGTCTAAACCTTGGCAAATAACACCAAATCTTCGTGATTAGACACGAGAGGTATGTGAATACATTAGTTTAGTTTTTTATAATTTGGGGTGAACCGTCCCTTTGAAAATACATTTTTAAATAAGTGACTAATTCAGTGTGGACAGACATAGAGCTCCATTTTATGAGGGGTTTTCTGAGTGTAGTTGAGTTAAAGCATGTCAGTTTCGGTGTCAGACTGCTGATGGGTCATGAGCGTTGCTGTGGTGCTGCTAGCCTGTGGTACACCTCAACAATCTGTGCTGACTTACTGCCCGGAACTACTGCGCTCTGCACTTTCCCATGGGTCAGCCGGTGATTGAATGCCCAGTTATGTCTTTGCTGTGACACATGAAAGAGCCTCTGTGGTAAAAGTTAAAAAACACCCTAAAAGTAATAAAAATTAAAAAAAAAAAAGTGGAAAAGAAATGAGATGTCCATAAGAAGAGAGGAAACCACAAACAAACCCCAGAACTAAAAGGCACCACTGTTAGCTTCAACTTGTAGAGGAGTTTTTTTTTCTGAATAGAGCGTGCCTGTGGGTCTTTTGATACAAATACATCATTGTAAACTTGGGTTGACCCTTGCATGTTGCTTTGCCCTGTTGATTTAAAATCTATGCTGCTTGAACCTGAACATATTCTATGTAGATTCTGCACAGGTGATAATGGATAAAAAGTGCTTTGAAAACATTATAACACATTAAAAACAACAGTCACTTTAATGAAGTTTAATGAGTTCTGAATGTATGTGATTTAAAAGTATTTCCAGACATATTTGCTTTGATAACACATCAATTTTCAATTTTCTTTTTGCAGCCCCCAAAGCTGATGACCAGCCCAAAACCTGCAGCTCTAAGCAGTTTGTATGTAAAGACCAGGTAACCTGTATCTCCAAAGGCTGGCGCTGCGATGGGGAGAAGGACTGTCCAGATGGCTCAGACGAATCCCCAGATATCTGTAAGTATGCCTAAATGAAAGTAGCTACTAATACTGTCTCTCAGCCGGCTTGTGTCCTCTGCTCACATGTTTTCTGCAAGCTATTACTTCAGGGCAATCAGAACTATAACTGGTTTTACTCACCTTTTTTTTCTTAAGATTGCTATTTTGCAAACGAACCTTTAAAAAAAAAAACTTTATATCTCATGCTACCACAAAGTGGTTGCTGCAGATGAAGTTACATAACATCAAATTCACTACCTCTAAATGCCTTTTAAAGAGACAACAGCACAATGTTCAGACAGTTTAATTTTTTGCCTGAATAAGAGGTTGGGTTATGCCCTTTCTACGAAGGACACAGGCTCACAGTGTGTGCTCTGGCTGCTTGGCTGAATTATAGCTTTAATTATGCAGCCGTGTTTAGTCTGAATGTTCATGGATGTGTCTGCTCTTGTCTGGACTCTTGCGGGATCTGTGCAGTCCCTAAGAGTCTTGTCCCAGCCACTCACATCCGTCAAGCTCTCCATCCTACCATTCCATCCATAAATCCTTCCTGGTAAAAGCCTTCCTTCTGTTTTTATGCAGGCGCTATTGGTGATTTTAATGTCTGAATGTGCCACACCTAACATCTTTCATGCCACAAGCATTCTCACAATAGTCTGGCACGCAGAGACAAGCAGCTGACACCCAGTATTAAGGGACTTGTTATTGTGGGTAAAAACACGATTAAGAATTAACACAAAGAATTAAGGATTGAATACGTGTAAAATAGCTGAGGGTGTCAAGACATTTTCTGATTCAGAGCTAAAATACTAAGGTGAAGAAAGGTTAAAGTGTACAATAAATTTAGCAGAAATGTATTGCTGAAACTTTTTTTAGATGGGAAGAAATTATCAATTGTAGTTTTGTGAACAACACAGAAA
Organism: Etheostoma spectabile; assembly: GCF_008692095.1. Classification (NCBI taxonomy): domain Eukaryota; kingdom Metazoa; phylum Chordata; class Actinopteri; order Perciformes; family Percidae; genus Etheostoma; species Etheostoma spectabile. The sequence goes on from NC_045739.1 coordinate 9,960,425, forward strand.
ACGCAGAACATATGCAGTTTTATGCAAGTGTGACCCACATGATTCATTCAATCAAGTGAGTTCAATTTCTGTCTTCTTCTGCTAAGCAATTGAGTGAATTTTCCATGGCACTTATCCAATTTGGTGACACGGTCAATGGTGTGATTCATCTTTTGCATGGAGAGATGAAGTGCGGTGGTTCAGCAGAACATCAAGATATGTTCTGCTCAATTACTCTCTTCCTATGGGCTCTACTCTGCCTGTCACTTTACCTTTAGTTAAGATGCTCCATTCAAGTGAGTTTTGGATGCAGTCATTGTAAATCTCTGTAATAAATGCACTTTTTCTCTCTACAGTGATATGTGTTTGCAGTCTAACAATCACAGTCAAAAGCAGAGGCGTCTCTTTAAGTACAACAATGAAAGGCAGCCTGATTTTATCCAGTCGTTTAGTTGATCCATCCATTAAATATGAGTAGTGTTTGGAAAGGAGTGCAGCAGATAAAGCTACAGAGTGAATTGCCCTGCGCCAGCATAGATGGAGCCAGGCATGTTTGGAGGAGTATGACTCTGAAGGTTATTTAAAATCTCGCTCTGACTCAGGAATGCATCTATCTTGGCTTTTCCATTCTATGGATGAAACAGTTTGCAGGTCAACAGCCTGGTTTCTCCTCTATTGGGAAGCAACATAAGAAGCAATCTGACCCTGGCATGCTGTAAGGAAGGCTTCTCTTAACTGATCTGTTATGGAAATAGATATAAAGACGCGCCAAACCTTGAGCCATCTGAGGGGGGGACTGCAATCTGGATCATCTGGGGAATTTTTTGTGTCTGTGCAGTTTTTTATATTTTGAAAGGTGTCATCTGTTCATCCATTGCTCCCTTATCAGTCGCAAAGTCAACAAAAGCAGTCAAGCTTTCTCCTTCAAACTTAGTTTATGAAAGTCAGATAATTCCCAGAAAATCCCCAGCTCTCCAGATGTTTGTTCCAACATGCCCTCTGACCACAGTCTAGTTCGGTGTTAATGTTGATGGGAATTATCATTGTTCATACTACTATAATTACGACATTATCTGCAGTTCAAGTTAATTACTAACTACAGGTTTGGTTTACAAAGATTACTCATGGAGATTTCACAAGGCAAAAGCTTTTTCCTTTTATTTTCTTCCACTTTCCTTTGTTACCCTCTCTGTCCTGTGGCAGCTTGGCTGTACTCCGATCTTGGTGTGGGAATTGAAGCAACAGTTTTATTTCTGGATAATGCCACCTGTTTTGTTTACGATGTTCATGAATTCACTTGCTGCCAGAGCGGTGGGTGTTGTAAATGTGTACTTTTGTCTAGTGGGAGATTTGATCTAAACCTCTGGTACCCATGCTAGAAGAAAGTGCACTCCTCAGTGGAGCTGGGCAATTTATCGATATTATATCGATATTGTGATATCACACTAGATATCATCTTAGATTTTGGATATTGTAACATGCTTGTTGAAACGGTGTTGTCTTTTCCTGGTTTTAAAGGCTGCATTTCAGTAAAGTTGTCATTTTCGGAACTTACCCGATTGTTCTAAGTGTTCTATTATTTGCCTTGACCCACTTAGTCATTATATCCACTGTAAACATTTTGTGAAAGCACCCAAGTCAACACTACAATATCATTGTGGTATTGATATCGAGATATTCTGTGAAAAATATTGTGATTTTTGATTTTCTCCATATCGCCCAGCCAGTATCATACTGTCTGGAGGTCTAATTGCCTGTTGTTTCCAAACCATTCATTTGGGCTGTAATTATGTTGAGGAGCTAAAGACAGCCTTCTGCCACACCAGTGGGGTTGTAATGTTGCATCACATGATGTGTTGACATGCTCTAGTTGAGGTTGACGCCGAGGGTCAATGTTGCATGTTAGCATCTTTTAGCCTATCAGCTTTTTATTGGAGGGGTACTGAGGCAGAGTGATGAGAACGTACGTGTATGGATGCACATTTTTGCACATGGATCTCATCATAAATGGATCAGTAGGGGCTGGTTGCCAGATGTTGGGCTGTCAGAGTCCTTAGACCCCTAGTGTGCACCTCCCTCTTATAACCCATAGTACACACTCAGATAGCCATCAGCAATCTGCCTGTACAGGCCCCTGTCTGCAGGTGTGACCCTGTCATCCTCTCTCAGGGACTGCACTAACTTCCCCTCACTGCATGGCTTCAGTTGTTGTCTGTCAAGCCATTTCACCTCAATTACATACAGACTAAGAGCTCAGGAAGTGGTTGACATGTTCCCTCAGGGCAGGAGTATATGCTCTGTGTGTCTCAGCGGTGGGGCTCTGTGCAGGACACATTTGAATGCTTTTATAGGTAGTTAATGCATGCTGTTAAATGTTTATCTGCATCTATTGTATCTAGCAGAGATAAAGTTTTGAGGATTGTTGTGATGTCAATGCATGGATTCCCTCACAGAAGTTGAGCAGTGTACAGAAGTCCAGATAGGACTGATGAATATGGCTGTAACCAGTGTTGGGAAAGTTCACTTTGTATATGAACTAGTTCAAAGTTCAGTTCGCAAATTTTGAAATAAACTACCTGTAGTTCAGTTCATAGTTCATACTTTTCTTTTTTTCCATATGTTGCTGCCAGCTATTATTTTTCAAAATTATTGCCACAGCCCATATAGAAAAGGAAATTATTTTTATTAATTTTAACACTAAAACTGTGCGTCAGATTTAATCTGTCTTGACTATCTATACATTTGCTAAGTACAACTCTAAAAAATGAATCGAGGTTTGTATCGAGTCGTGGGTCAAATTTTTTTTATACAAACAGAATTGTGGATTTGGTGTATCGTTACAGTCCTACTGATAAGCCTAATAGATAAAGGTGTGTGTGTGTGTGTGTGTGTGTGTGTGTGTGTGTGTGTTTGTGTGTGTGTGTGTGTGCGTGTGCGTGTGCGTGCGCGTGTGTGTTTTATCTATTAACCATTTTGTTGGGTTTTGGAATAAAATTGTTAATCCATAACAGGAAGTATCAGAAACATAAATCTTTTAAGTTATTATTTTAATTATTTTTAGCTCTTCATTTATCAGCTTAGTTATAGAGAGACTTGTAATGTGGTAATTTTACAACAATAACTAGTTTTGGAGATGGTTCTGACTTCTGGTGAAATCTTCCATCTTTACTGTATTAAAATTAGGGCTTTTAAGCATATAATAATTTTTCTTTTGAATAACAATTGAATAGCTTTAATGTATAACAATTGTGGTGAGTTTGTTTCATGATGCTAGAATTTAAAGTGCTGTGTCACAACTTTCATTTCAAAGCTCTGTTGAAACAGTTGCTGTACAAAACACTGACTCCCTCTGTATCCCAAGTCTGTACGCAATTATGATTCTTGCGTGAACCACATTCACTGTGGTTGAGCCAGCGAATGGGAACAGATGTTTAAATAAACCCTAGCATGTAAGCACTTTCTCCATCATGAGAAGTGCTTGCTATGAAGGAATCCCTTTCATCATCAAAAAAACGTATGCGGCTATTGTTTGCGCCTAATTCCCTGTTAGACTTTTTAATCCCTGATTTAGTATAGAAATGTCCACAGCAGGACTTGCGTCTTGATCATGCAAATACATAGCCTTTCTTTACCCACACAGTACTATCCGCTTTCATTCAGTGTGAGAAAATTAGCTGATTACTCAAAATAGTTAACATTTGCAAATGACTAGCTACTCCCTAAACTCGTACTGTCAAGCTGTCATTAAAGTCATCTCCATAGGCTAGTAGAAGACGTAGACACATATATGTCATATCTTGTTTATCTTTGAAAGTCATTTTGAGGAGATTCCACCCTTGGCAGAAGAGCCAATATAACAATAGCCAAATGTGGACTCTGAAATCCAGACACACACTTTCCAGTATACATGTGATTTTTGTGACTTTGCAGGACAATTTGTACTAACTGTAGCTCCCAACACACAACCATACCCTGTCCCTTGGCCCTCACACTCTGGCCCATGCCAGTGGATGCCATGGCCTTCGTTCCGAGCTGGTAGGGAGGTCTGATGGGAAGATTGAGTTATCATCTCGGTGCAGCTGCCTGAGGCGTCCGTGGGCAACACAACAAGGTTATCTGTCCATCTCCTGCCCTCAAGCCCCCTTCTGGATGCTCGCCAGCCTGGTCCTTTGTCCGGCCCATCTGACTGTCATGCCTCAGCCTCTCCAAGACTGCTAGTAACAGTCAACTGTTGAGGCAGTGGGATGTGATTGGAGACATGGAGCGATGGGAAGAAGGGATGATCCTAGAGGAGAAGCCTTTAGTGTGTAGAGAAGCAAATGAGCAGATTAGCATTTTGGGCTGATGAGGAAAATGGAAATGCCTTTGTAAAGCTCTGATTAATTTTACAGTAAAGGTGGGGGGAGGGAATGGAGGGGGTCTTTTCATAGCCTATAATCAGTCATGTAGCTACACTGGGGGCACCATGCAGGGGGCAGGAGGGTCTGTAGTGGCAGTGGTTGACACACTGCTTCCACAGAGGAAGGAGCAAAGCCCTGTAAATCCCTCTGGTCTGTGGCCCTGAGCCCTCCTCAGCTACACCGGCCTATCAACAGACAGAGAACACAGCGCTTTCTCACGCCACACAGGCACCACTTTGCTTTCCCTGCTGTCTCTTCCACGCCCTGTCTCCTCTCCCTCTTTCTTTCCTGTGTCCCAACTGTCTTCCTCTCTGCCTGTCAAAGCAGGCGGAGAAGCTAGATTCAAGTCATCTCTGTTCCTTGTTCTTCATATCTCATCTCCAGTCTTTCCTCTTGTGTAATTGCCTCACAGTTTTTAACCTGGTTGCAGATAGTTTGTTGGTTTGTTTTTGCTAGCTGTCTCTTTGTATGTTACTTTAGGGAAATTGCCGTGCACAGTGACATTGACTCTGTGACAACACATTTACCGGACTTGTTTGACCAAGCAGGTACACAGATTTAATGGATCCGTATTGCTGTTTTACTGGAAGAATTCAGCTTCAAGGGATATCCAGTGTGATCCACCCAAGATCTATCTTTTCAGTGTCAAACACTCACCCCCTGTAGACTTGAAAGGTTTCTGTAAAACATTTGCAGTTTGTAAAAATAAACTGTGGAGCCAGTTAAATCAGTTAGTTGATTAGAAGGTTTTTATGGAATGAAAAGTTTCACTGGAGGGAAAAAAAACCCTGAAAATGATCAAAGCACTTTTACAAACTTCTTGTGTAACATAATTCATCATTTTTGGATGAGTATCACTTTGACATGATTCTTGTCAGGATCTCAATCTGTAGCTCTATAGTTGAAAGACTAGATACAGTGTAACACAAAATGCAATTCACAGTATAATGAACTCGTAACAATTTATATTCATTATCTTATGTTGTCAAATGTAATTTTTATTCATACTTTGATTATGAAGGATATCTATAATATCAAAGTAAGCGTGTTAAAACAAAAACGGGCACATCAGGTCTTCTGTAAGTCCTGTGTGCTTTGGCTGCCTCAGTAGGGTTTGGCATAGCCATGTGCTTGTTGTGCATGCTGCTGTTAAGTGTGATTCCAGAGAGGGGCAGGCCTGCCTGTCACCCTGCACAACATACTCATTCGAGCTGACGGCAGACTTTATGGGAGTCAGTCAGGGGCTGGCATGGAACCCTAAGAGCAGGAAGAAAAGCAGGCTTTATGCTAAGAACAAAAGATCGACAGGGGATCCAAATTTAAGGTCATTGCATAACTACAGGAACTGAGGGATGGGGGATGGTGGGGGCCAATGGTTGAGGTGTTGAAGGGAAGCACACATTGGGAGAGAATGTCTTTACGTCACAACCCTGATGCCTAGTGCTGGTCAGACAAGTTAGTGGAAACCAGAGCCGCAAACGACAGATGACTGCACTCTGTATTGGGGGAATGATTTGAAGGTGACATAGGCAGTGATGCATTACCTAAATCTACACTGTGCTTAGGGAAATATGTAATATTGTCTTTGCACTAAGTCATATTTCACATCAAAAAGGATGTCAACCTGCAATAACATAAGTAACATAAGTTCTGCATTTTGACACATATTTTAGGTTTTAATCATGATAAATCCCAGCGCTCATTTTAGTATATGACTCTTATAAGAAACTAAGAGAGAGAGAGCAATCATGCCGCAGATAATTAAGATCCCTGAGGACCGAGTGATGATATGCACTGTTAGTTGATCACAGTTTAGCGCAATAATGTACTTATCCTCACTCTGGCCTCTAATAGATGTGAGGGTTGTAATTTTCCCCTGTTTTTCTTTGTCTGTTATCCTTTGCATGGCCAAGCTTCTTGCATTGCTCTCACTTGCAGTGCTTTGTCTCCGAGGCTGCCAAACTCACTGAAGAATATGTGCTATCCCAGTGAAGTGACATGTCAAGTTTTTATTAAATATGATAATTATATTCCTCCACTCTTATATCAAATTATATATGACCTGCTAGTGATACTTTAGGGCAAATAATACCTATTTTAATCGATAGAACATGACAGATTGTGTTAACCTGATTGCCATGGAACATCACCATATTTCGAAATTCTTTATTCTCATGTATTTATTTCTTAGTGAAACCTTATAATTTAGTTTTTTGTCTGCACTGAATTGAGAGAGGAAATGGTTTCAGAAAGGCACCTGCAAATAAAAAAAGAAGTGGATATAGTTTACATTTCTATGTTCTGGTCCCTAACTGATAGAGACAATTATCATTTTATAATGTCATCTATGTTTTATAGAAGTTTTAAAGAGTCGCAAAGCATTTTACAAATAGTAAAAATAACAGCAAAGGAATACAAATGTGGTAGATTTTTTTTCCTCAAATACAAATCCTAGCAGTTGCATTTTTTTGGTGAGGCAAGAGCATAGGAATTTGCTGTATTAAGTGCAATAACAAAAGCTTGAATCCCTTTGTCCAGATGAGTAAATTATAACATTTCATTCTGGAAATGTGCTTTTGTTTAAATAGAGATCTGTCAGCCTATTTAAACATGAAAAACATCAGTCCCTTGATATAGGCTTTGCAATGACAGACCACCTGAATAAGGGCAACCTTTTTAGTTAGTTAGACAGTTTGGATATGATACGTATGCCTACCAATTTTCATACAGTACCTCTACATGAAAGATAACGTGAGGCCGTTATCTTTAAAAACTGTTAGGGGGGAGTTATTGAGGTAATTTGCCACAGCCAAGGCCATATCAGATTACATTTTCACTAAGTCAGACAGGCATAATTTTCTGCGCTCAAAGACAGAAAAATAGGAAGAAGAAGAAAGAAGACAAAACAATTGAATTTATAGGGCCTTCGCCCCTGACGATGTTGATGTCTGGGACCAAATTATAGTTGTTCCAGCAAATAATTGATATGCTACAGAAGCATGTGAATTGAGAAGTAAATGGAGATGAAAGCTGGATGCTCTAATGCAAGTTAAGGATTGAGATAAAGTGGCTTGTGTTAACTGTAAACACACAAGTTTTGATTTCTTAGACAGGATATAAATTGACCCAGAACTAGGGCTTAATCTAGAATAGTTTATGATCTTATTGAAAATGGCTTTCTGAAACAGATCTAACCTTTTGGATTAGTTACTTTAAATAAAGAGTTGACAACTAAACAAGAGAACCACCTGTGTTAGTCCTTATTGGTGAACCAGGGAAGAAAGATTTCATTCCATAAACATAGGTGATTATGACAAACAAATACTATCAAAGGCAGGAAATGAACCCAAATAAATATAGTGTCTAAATGGCACCATTTACCTTGAAAAGTACATTTCAAACATTTTGTTTTTAAAGCAACACTATGTACTTTCTCCCGATTTGGCCCCCCCTACAGGTTAGAAGCGTAACTGTCCCATTATGTCTCATTGGAACTACAGCTCCGCTACCCAAGGGGGTAAGCCTCTCCTCTCTAAGCGAAACTCCCTATGGCGCCATTTTAATGTTAGCAAGCCATCACCTGCCGTTAGCATTCCATTGGCTGCCATTCATTTGGGTGCCACTTTGACAGTTAATAACTTTACATCTGAAGCTTTTAAAGATTCTATTTGTCTGATGTTTATTTCTAAAGAAACACGACAATGTATAAAAGGCTCCATTACCTTATACCTCACGTTATGGCTCTGTAGTATTTTATGAATGATATAGACATATACCATACCTTAGGGCCAATTTGGGATTGGTTTTGAATTTACAATCCCATAATGGTCTCCATCTGTTGAGACCAAGTGTGACTTGCTTTTGCCCATTGTCTTTCACTTTTCCTTTTTAGCTTTAAGTTCTTTTTTGTTGAATTTTCTTTTTTTCTGTGATGGCCCTGCCCACTATCAGCCATAACTACAACAGATAACTTCTAAAATAAAATGTAAATAAAGTTAGGCCTATATAAAGAAATCTCCTGCTACCCTTTACCTGTCTGACAGGCTTATCCGGTGTTCAGCTGAAATCTGTGACCCATGATAACTTGTGCTCTGTAGTGCTGTCTACCTGACAAAAATCATTTTGTGACTTTGCGGGAAAAATCGGACTCGGGCAGAGGCATTAATAAAAACTATATGAAAATAGAATTCTTTTTACGGTCTCGTTTGCTGTTACTGGTCATTTATGATCATCAGAAGGAACATTACACAGTTTCAGAAACAATTAAAAGTTATATATAGTCACTATAAGGACTGCTGTTGTAATACTACTAATAAAACATTTTCTTGGTTTCTAAAGGTTTCTGGCTATGTTCTCTCTTTTTCAAGCTGAGCATGTAAACAATAGAAGAGTCTTTGAGTCTTTTAATCATGAGCTGCATCTTTCCACTGAGCAACAGTGTCTGAAGACTGTAAATATGCAGTTTATACTCCCTAAAGATAAATAGAAACCCAGTTATTTCAATTCTTGTCCTCCTCAGCATCTGGGGCGGAGAGAGATAGATGGGAATATGACATCTAAACAGTTACAGCCAAAAGCTTCTGGGAAGTTTCATGGAACTATAACTTGTGATTTGCTTTGCCTGCAGAATCAAGAATCTTGAAGTAATGGTCTTGATGAATTACTTAACATGCTGTTGCTTCACAGACACGTAAATCTCCAGTTTGATATTGGAAGGTGCCAAAATCCAGATGCCAAAAACCTTGACGTCGTCAGCACTTGGAGAGGAGTCTAGGTTGTTCTGTGCTCTAACAACAATCCAGGGCTCCAACAGATCTCCTTTGCGATTTCTTTCATGCTGTCATGAATTGCTTTTTTAGCTTGGTTAGCTTTCATTGAAATATGCCAAATCTAGGAACGTTCTAAGCCATTAAGAGAACCATTTCAATTAATCTGGTGTAAAAGGAAACTTTAGTTTATCTGGGGGAAACCAGACCAAAGATCCAAGAAATTTAGTTGCTAAACAAAGATAGTTGGTCATTGTGTCCCAAAGATTAACACACGCGTGTGTGTGTGAGGCACATATTATGTGCATATGAAAAAAAACAAGACAGAAGAAGTTCTCCTGTATTATTTTCCTTTAGATATGCACAGTAATGCTCTGCTTACACTGACAGATGACACAGGAAATGGCTATTCCCAGTATGAGGGGAGCTTATTGCTTATTGTAATACACTGCCAACAACTGGAGCAAGGAGTACAGGGTTCATCTCCATTGTCCCTCCTGCAAAGTTATTTAATCCTAGATATTGTCCTTTCTATTTAGTGTTCTGCTGCTGGTTCCTATTCAGCTCCTGCCAAGGTATTACTGTGTTGAGGAACTTAGACAAATCTTTTCCGGCTGTGTATTGCTTGTAGTTGTTTCCAGAGAGGTATTGTACTGCTGCCGGGTGAGGGGAAAGGTAGGAGAGTGTGCGTGATGGAAAGTAGAGTTCTTGTCGCTTCCATCTTTTGGTGGTTGCAGTGTGGTTCCTGGGATTGTGTACCACACTGTCAGTTAATGAGTTTATCTGTCTGTCTGCTTAATCTTCAACACATCACTATCTGTCAAATATGCTTACATGTATGGAGAGTTGCAAAGACACCAGTAGTGCAGTATGTGCCATTCAGATGACTTTCACTATGACTTGTCTTTTATTCTCTGAGAAAAATGTTGACAAATAATACATCCTGCAGCTGTTTCATTTCCAGTGTGCATGTCAGTTTAATCTTGGTACTGCAGTTTATGTTGAAATCCCCAGGTTGGCAGTTTATTGAATGTAAATCGGGCTGTCTTAGAGGCTGAAGCTGTAGGAGGGCTGCTAATATGGTAGCATCCCCCAAATGGCAGAGCTCCCCCTCTCCCATAAGCCAGATGCATTAGAAGTTAATTCTCTGTTCGAATGTGGCACATTTTCTACGCAGGCTACTTTGGTAGGATCATTATGGAGGCTCTTGTCACCTTAAGGTACTTGTTACATTTTATGATCTGTGTGTGTGGTTACTAATCTATTGGATGGATAGAGAGGACTTGGAGGAAATGCTTGTGATTTTCTTCAGGGAATGATCTTCCTCATATGTCTTCCTGCACATCCACACTTTGATTCATTTAAGGGCTTGTCTTGTAAGAATACAAGAGAGCTATATTTTGATTTCCCCCCACATATCCCACATATCAACTGGATGTGCATGACACAAATACATAACATACTGAATGTCAATTATATTGTTATTATTTGTTACCCTTACTTCAGATAAGGAAAAATTCAACCTGCATGAGGCAGAAATAAAGGTAAAATAAACTGCATTTTGGCTGCATAATATTCAGACACTGACGACTTTGTGTATGTCAGATTTTGAAGGAGGCATCAGAATCAGGTTTGCAGCCTGGGCTGCACAAATTCAGATATCATCCTCTCAAAGCCTCTCACTGCACCGTACATAACCCCGCAGAACTCTAGAGATCGTTTCCTGTGAAGGCGGTAAACTGTATTTTCTCTTCTTCTAGTGTTTTCTTTTTTTTAAAATGGGTCAGCAGATGTTAGAGGGAGAGAGAGGTAAAGCAAACTGGAGGAGGAGAAGGAAGAAGAAGAAAAACAGCCAAAGCAAACTGTTTGCGCTGCAGTGTGGGCTGAGGAGATAAAAAAAGAAGAGTGGGAGAGAATGAAGGGAAGAAATGGCATCTACTTATGTTTTATGTTTATGTTTTGACAATGCTGGCAACAGAAATCTCTGCTTTTTCTGGACCAGTGGAGATCATGTTTTGTCTTTTGCCCTCCACACACCTTTAGATTCATTGTAATTTTATGATAATGTTCCGTTGCCATCTGCCAAATGATCACATTTGCAGACCATATTTCATCGCTCTGCCATACTGTACATAGTAACTTCCTGTGTGCACATATGTCATGTGCATAATTTTTGGTTCTCTAGGAACATTCCATTTGTCATTTGCTAAAAAGTCATACTGTGACACAACTCTGTATCTATCAAAGGATCATTACGATTTTATATCAGTGTAGAATTTAACCTGTCGAATGTTGTTCTACCTTGGCAAAACTAAATTGACGTGTAAAAATGAAGATACAAGGAGGCTTTCTAAATTGACCTTTTAATGCTGATTGTTGGTACTGCCTATTCAGGAAGTTTTCTGCTTTTGTCCTGACTGATCCTTCTAAGTGTGATTCTATCTAAAGGCTAAAGGGTCCACAGCTAGGAACCTCACCCATAGCCAGGGTGTCAGTAGCTCAGTCAGTAGGGAGTTGGGTTCAATCCCCGTACGAACCAAAGTATGGTAGTGGACTGGTAGCTGGGGAGATGCCAGTTCACCTCCTGGGCATTGCCAAGGTGCTCTTGAGCAAAACACTGAACCCCCAACTGCTTGGGGCGGCTTTCCATGGGCATCTGACATCTCTCCATTAGTGCATGTATAGGTACTGAGCATGTGTGTGTAATTCAGGCCTTTGTGTAATAACAGAGTGTAAATTGTAATTTCCCCTTGCGGGATTATTATTATTATTGGTGTTGTTATTATTATTATTATTGTTATTAGCCTCTGTCCAACCATATACTGTAAAAACTGCCTGTGTAGATGCTGTTGAGGATGGTTTTTATCAAGCCAAATACAATTTAAATTTAAACAATTTCATTTTACCGCTCTCTGAGTTATTTGTTTGAGTTTGACTTTTTATTTTGCTTTGTATTGCTGTTTCCTTTAATGTATTTTCCTTGTTTCCCAGGCTCACACAACAGGGCTAACCAGTGTCCTGTAAATGAACACGGGTGCCTGGACCTGGATGTGTGTATCCATATGAGCAAAGTGTGTGATGGAGTCCCCGACTGCTCCGATGGTTGGGATGAGGGCCCTCACTGCAGAGGTAATAAACACACATCTGCTAACTCCAATTTTCTCCCAAACACACTCAGAAAAGATAGTATCTTTTTCTCTAGTGTCGGCCTTTGTTGTGGGTCAAAAGTGAGCAACCAGCTTCTCCTTGCAAGCATCCCCTTGTCTTTGCATCCAAAACTAAAATCTCTATGCAATAATCTCTTCTAATAGGTCCTTTTAAAGAGCTGGCCTGCTCTGACTTGTGCAATTACAATGGATTTTCTCTTTCTGGCGAAAATAGTCATTCATTTATCAATCAGTTCAGCTATGAGACTGTTTCCCCAATCCCTGCGGGAATGATGAGCATTTAGCCCGTATGCAGATAGAGAAGAATCCCATCAAATCCTCTACAATTAATTAGAATTGATAGAAGAATGAGTGATGGAACATATTGGGTCCATAGTGTCGGTCTTTGTTGCAGCAGACAAAGAAGCAAACACTAGCCGCCTACAGAGAATTGCTTCAGTACTCAACAAAGCAGTCCTCAGATATAGCTGTCTGGAGCTCTGCCTGTTTATAGTTGCAATAACACATGTTGGGATACATAGTTATAATTTTTGTTATAACTATGTATGTGTCTGTCTCTCCATTTTACTTGTTTTAGTAGCGATGCACTGCTATTCTGTATCATGATCCCTTTCCTGGAATATGAAATCACTTAATCAAATATTTACTATCAGGTCTCGGTGGACCAAAGTCCTAGGACATGGGTTAGTCTGCCAGGTTCTTGAATAATGTCTGTAATCTTAGACCTTATCTTTTTACCTTATCTCTTCTGCTAATTTCAGACCAAAGCTGTAATCGGTTGTAGGTTTGATGTGTTTTAAAAAAAAATCTATTTACCCTTTTTATCTTTATATCAGTTGCAGCTTTATGTGTTATAGTGTCTGTTTTTCTTTTCGATTTGTATTATTTCTTTTGATGTACATATCTCTACATCTTAATCTCCTCTGTACACATTACATCCATGCAGCAGTGTTTTCTTATTGGACCACCCTGTATAGGTAAAGACTGAATGAATAGCTCTTCTACACAGAGTTGAGTTATTAGATCAAATAGTTCTGCATTAGTCAGAGCATTGAAGTGTGATATGGTTTGCCCAGAAGAGCAGCAGCACTGTTGGACGGATGAAGTGGACAGTTGTACAGAGTGGGTGAGAGTGTTGGTATCCCACACACTGGTTATCACTGCGAGACAAGCCTTTACACAACACAGTCATCAAATCATAGCATGCACTGCCTATCCCTGAGGACACAAGTCCAGCTGTCCTCAGTAAAGCATTGGTCATACACCTACACGTTCATGGGCTTGTAATGCATGCATATACTCAACACATGCCCACAAACATACACTCACAGTCACATTCTTGGAAATACACACCCAAACACACCCATTACCCCACACGCACAAACACACCAGCAGTGTGTCCCAAAGCTTTGGCATTGCTGTTTGTGAGCTCCCCTCTTTTCAGGGAAAGGCCTGGCCATTCACAAGCATCGTAGTGTTTGCTTGTTCAAACTGCCAGGTTGTGCAAGTACACCGGGGCGCTGATGCCTGAAAGCAAACTTTGTCAGTCGGCGTGTTCGAGTAATTCTGCCAAAGTTGTTGACATGAGTGGTTAGAAAGAGGAGTGTAGCAAGAGGGTTAGGCAGGAGTTCTATCTTGCTTAAATACATTTTCGTAGCATTTTCATACTGTGAGCCAAGGTTTGGGATTAGTTGGTGTGGTTTGTGTTTACAGTAGGAATGACGGCAAGGAAGTAACCAAGTGGACTTATTGGTGCTGTGATGGATGATGAAGTTTATACAGGCAGTATGGTTCCAAGATTCAGATACAGGACTTAATCTAGCATTTGATTGAAACTTGGTTTGCGTTTTGACACTTTAAAACGAAAAACCAAGTCAGAACATGCATATATTCTTATGCTGCTCGGGAAACAAAATGTTTTAGTTTAAAGTCCTGAAAACCTTTTTTCTTACTAGAAATGAGAAAATAAGCATTACTGTTATATACTGTATGTCAGTTACTGCACAAAATGTAAATATCAGAAGACTGGCTGGCAGTAGAATAGCAATACACTTATACTGTAGCTGTGGATAGTGTTGGCAAGCCTGATAACAATGTTACCCTTTAAAAAACTGTCTGTGATTGCAAAATAAGGGAATATACAGTCTCATATTTATAAAAAGGGATTGGCCTTGCTCCAGAGCATGTAAAAGGCACATGCTGAGAATGTTTTCTCAACTTGTCTAATTTTGCTTGTCTAACTTTCTTTGCCATCCTTTGGTCAAAACACAAAGTATAGTTCCACAGGCCTTAAAAAAAACTAAAAAAAAAAACTAAACTAAACTAAAAATATAAATGTAGTGTTTTCAGACCATGGCCAGTTATGTTGTTTTGCATTTGTACTTTCACTTTCATCTTGTGGGTGATCAAGCCTCTGTTGGGGGGGCAAGGCCGTTTAGACTTGCCTCCTTCAGTGGTGACTGATTGATAAGTAAGTGAAAATGAGTTTTCTTCCTTTTTCTCACCATCTCAAAGGGCTCCCTGGTTATTGTGATGCCCTGATGCTATTGTTTATGCATGCAGTGGGCTTTCATTGTCCTCATTGTCCTTCATGTCCTAGTAACTGTGGAATGAAAATCGGTCAAAAGCTACTTGAGGCTGCCTGTAACAAGCCCACATTTTCATCTTTATTCACGAGTGGGTCTTGACCTAAATGAGTTTATTGGCTGCAGTTAGAGTTGTCTTGCATGACAAGACCTGTTTTATTGCCGCTCTTTGCCCATCACTGTATTCAGAGACACTACAGTGTCGTGAAACTGTCATCTATTTTCTTTATGGTAGGCTGCAGATTGAACATTGAGTATTGTTTTATTGTTGTTATTGTTGTTGTTGTTGTTGTTTTTAGGCAAGTTAAACTGTTATTGTGGGTTTTAAACTGTTTTCAGTTCAATTGTATTTATAATATGAAATCACAACGAGTTATCTCAAGACACTTTACAGATAGAGTAGGTCAAGCCCACATTCTATAATTTACAAAGACCCAGCAATTTCAGTAATTTTCCCAAGAGCAAGTATTTAGTGTGACAGTGGCGAGGAAAAAACTCCCTTTTAGTGAGAAACCTTGGGTGGTGAGAAAAACTTCCTTTAAGGGAGAAACCTCGGACAGACTCAGGCTCTTGGTAGGCGGTGTCTAAAGGTGCCGGTTGGGAGTGTGATGAACAGTGGCAATAATATTCACAATAAAGATAATGGAACTAGGACTAGAAATAGTAGTTGTAGTAGTTCATGGCTTAATTGGGCACTGCAGGGCGTTACAGGGTGTAGCAGGGCACCGCAGGGTACCGTAGGGCATAGCAGGATGTAGCAGGGCATAGCAGGATGTAGCAGGACATAGCAGGGCACTGCAGAGCATAGCATGGTGTAGCAAGGCATAGCAGGGCACTGGGCAGGACCACAGCGACAGCTGCAACCATGATTTAGGTGCCACCCTAATCCAAGGAAAACTGCCAGGCCAAAAAACACAAGGACTCCAGGGAATAAGCTCCCCAGAGCTAAGTTTGTAACAAGCATTTCTGGGACATGGATGCACACAGATGGAAAGAAAGAGAAGAGGTGCTCAGTGTGTCAAAGGAAGTCCCCCGGCAGTCTAAAACTTTAAGAGCATAATTAAGAGCTGGTGCAAGGCAGAAGAGGTTTTATCACAGATACCTTTTGTTTTTATTTTATTTTTGTTTTATCGTTTTATTGGAAGATCAGGGATGGAAACAGTTATCCAGTGTCAGTATATCTTAGACAACTAAAACCTTATACAAAAACCCCAAAAAAGAAAAGAAAACATTGCTTAGTAATACCCCCCCACCCCCACCCTTACCGTCACCTTATATTTGACAACTTTCTGGGAAATCGGCTTATTTTTTCCCTCTCCTTTACTTCCAATTTGTTTGTAACAGAGTTCTTCAAAACAGTTTAAGGATCTACACACTGAAAACAAGCACACAACTGCATGCCCACATTTCAACATCAGTTGGTTAAACAAGGCTTTAAACTCACAGTTTCACAATTGTCAGTCAGGCTACTCAACTCCCACCACATTAAGGTAGTTGACCATTGATTTGAATAAACATATATAGAAAAAATAAAAAAGGAAACCGAGAGAAGAAGAGAAAAATAAAAATTTACTTCAGGCAATACTTTAAGATTCTCAAAATATGTCATATGTAAAAGCAATAATGTCTGATTGGTCCTGGGTTAAAGTTAAGCTCTCATTTGGAATACCAAATATTGCAATCAACGGACAGGGCTTAATTTGAATTTTTATGACTTTGGATAAAGTTTGACAGATCAGACAGATGACCAATATTGATTTAGATGGGGGCACAGCCAAAGTGTGTGTGTGTGTGTGTGTGTGTGTGTGTGTGTGTGTGTGTGGGTGTGGTGTGTGTGTGTGGTTGGTTGTTGGTGTTGTGGTGTGTGTGTGTGTGTGTGGTTTGTGTGTGGTGTGTGTGTGTGTGTGTGTGTGTTTGTTGGGGGTGTGGGTGTGTGTGTGTGTGTGTGTGTGTGTGTGTGTGTGTGTGTGTGTGTGTGTGTGTGTGTGTGTGTGTGTGTGTGTGTGTGTGTGTGTGTGTGGGTGTGTGTGTGTGTGGTGTGTGTGTGTGTGTTGTGTGTGGGGGGGGGGTGTGGGTGGGGGGGGGGTTGGTAAATCAGCAGGAGAGAGGGAAGATCTATTACAACTCCTGTCCGTTCCTGGTAAATATCTGCTAACCTAGCCCTTTATCACAGCTACTTTAAATGACTGCGATACATAACCTGTTAATAACCTGTTTTTTGCCACATGTGTGTGTTTTGTACATTTGTGTTTGAGTATTTGTATAAGTTTAAGCATCCTGGGCAGCATGCTGCCACTGTTTGAGACTATGATAGCCACTGTTTGTTTATTACTCAAGCCACTACCCTGCATGTGATGGCATACGGTTACTTTGCCCTCTTTGACTCTGCAGCTCCACACAACTACCTATAAATACACTTTTATACTCAAAATGGATGAGCCTATGCATAACCACATACCTGGATAAACAAATCATTATCTCCTTTAAGTCTGAAATTTGGTTCTCAAGAGTTTTTTTCTTTTCAGTAATGCAGCATTTACCACCAACCTCTCGGTGTAATGGAATGCACTGATTAATCACAAAGTAGTTTTGCAGTACGAAACCATCTTAAATAGTGCCTGATTGTGTTTAACTGAGCATGGGGATCTGCTAATGCAATGCTAGAATGTAAAGTAGTTATTTGAAAGCTATGCATACAAAATGAAAGGAAATATGTACACACCATTCAGTTTAAGAAGTAGAAATCAGGTAATTTGATGGAACAGTGTAGGAAAGCGGTAGGTTCCTGTCAGCTGCAGGTAGAGGACATGGGCATGTGTAGACTTGTTTCCAAACAGTGAGAGCACAAAGGTAGGAATGTCCTGGGAATTGCCTCTCTTAAAAATGCCACACACTGGAATAGGCTGTTTTATAAAGTGAGTGTTCAATTTGTGCTTTCAAATATGGCCTCTGGGTGTAGAAATGCAGGGAGGTTTTATTTATTTTAGATTGTTTGTTTGTAAGGAAAGGAATTTGTTTCCAAGCCAGTTGATGGATAGATGAGCTGATCTTTGTAAAGTGTTAGGTTTATATGTTAAGAGTTTTGTTGTGCAACTATGGCCATGACCACAACACCACCCGGTCACTGTCTCACTGTACCTGCGTCACCCTGTTGCACCTGGCCTGTCAGCGCCATGATTGGATTTTAAAGGAAAATGTCAACTTTCATAAATTTCTTGTACATGTACTGGCCATGGAAAGTGTCCAAGAGCAGTTCTTCTTCATGTCTCTGTTGTCTTTGAGGAAATCAGAACCTCAGTAGGATGCATCTGGAACTTGTAATGTCATTAATCATACACGCCTCATATTATCATGAGCAAGTTATTGACGCCTGTTCAATTGTGCACACATATGTGATATGTCTTCTGATGAAACACAGTCAGGTTGGACTTTTGGCAAACAGCCTGATTTAGCCCCTTTCTCACTGGACAAAAAACCCACTAACACCCACTAACAAATGGCTTTTGTCTTTAGTGGGAAAGGTTACAATCAACATTTATTCCAGAGACAAATTACTCTGCGGTAGTCACAGGTATTTATTGGCTCCAGCTCCGGTCTGTAGTGATGGAAACATGACACCTAGGTGGACCTGCTAATTTTCACCCCGATTAGTTTCTTCCGTCAGTCAAATTCCGGTGCGTTTGTGACATTGAATGTGACACATGAGAAACATTCTTCCGAAAGAATACTCGTCTATTGGCAATGAGAAAGGAGTCTTTCACATGTTTTTAGCAGGTTTCCTGCTCTTTTAAAAACCTGCATATATGCCCTAATTTTGGTGGGAAAAAAGCTACTATACTCTCGCTCTTCCCTTTTAAAGAGCTATCAATGAGTGAAATTGAGGGTTGCCATCCATGCAGTAACAGGATCAATGGCTTTGGCATGCTTGTTTAGGACTGAAGGCCTCCAGTGTGTCACCGTGTGATTTGTTTGCTTCGTTCATTAACCCGTTTATTAACCCCTGGTCAAACGTCTGACACACTGCTGTTGCTTGTTTGCTTAGAGCTGGAACTTGCTAACTCAGTTCCACCACTGTTTGCCCTGCCCTCCTCTTCTCCCCGCTGTCTTTCTGTTCCTCTCCCAATTCTGTTCAGTCTTTTTCAGTTATTTTCTTTTCTTATCATTACATTTTCTGTCCTTTTGTCCCTTACTCTGCTCTTCATACTACCGTACATCTGCAAATGACTCTTTTTAAAGAAAAAATACATTATTTTTTAAGGATAAGCTAAATAGTGAATCGAGTAGACCCTAAACAGGATTTTTGGAGCTCATATAAGATGGGCGACAAGTCTTATCAATATTAACGTTTATCATTTCTTCATAGAATTCTATCGTAACAAAAGTCTTACCATATCAAACTTACAGTTATAACTTAACTTATAACTATAGTTCTCATATCTAAAGAAATTATAATTCAGATTTAACCAAAATCTGTCAAAAGTAATTGTTCTTTTGTGGAATTATAATTATAATAAATTATAATAGATTTTTTGAAAATCATAGGGTTTTGTTGTCATAAAACACATTAGAAATGGATGGATGTGAGTTGGCTGTATAATTTGAATACTTTGTATTATTACAGGTTAATATTGAGATAATATTGATGATGATACTGATTTTTTTCTATATCACCCACTCATAGCTAGAAAGAAAGAAAGAAAGAAAGAAAGTGACCCCAGCCAGAGGTGTAGTTTAAGTTGTCTGTGGTCTCTCCCAGGCTTGGTGAATGGATTTGATATGGGCCACAGTGTTTGCTGGGGGACTCTTCCTTTCAGCAGGGCAACAACAAAAGGGTTATTGTGGTCCATAGTGCCACATGCTTTATATAATGAGGGCCCTTCACTGGACCAATCTCCGCTCTCTTCACAGCCATACTATCACTAGCTACTAAACATAGTGTGTCCATGACCATTCACTGATTTTTGTTGGACATCAAGGTAAATTTCTTTGTGCTAGTGTAAGCCTATTTAATTTATAGTTTGTTATATTGGGGTTAACATTCTGTAAAAGATTACATGGGAATGTTTGTTAACAGTTACACGCAAGTATTGAGTGAAGTTTGGTCCATGCCGTTCCACTTCCGGAATTGCTCCGATGCTGCAAGAAATTCCACCGGAAACTTGCTTTTTTGCCGATGTCAACTTCCTTCCACTGTCTTTGTGTTGGAATCTTAAACTCCGGTCAATTTGTGAGGACTATAGTCAACTGCTCCTCAAATCTCTGCATGGTATATTGAGACAGCTAGCTAGACTATCTGTTCAATCTGAATTTTCTCTTGCATGACTAAAACAACTTTTGAAGTAAACGTTTCACCCAAACAAGGCTAATTAGCAGCGGCTTCATGCGGAGCTTAGTGCTGCCCATGACAATTGTGCTTGATTTAAAGAAATGCCCAAAAACCAGAGCACATTTTTCTCCCAGCCTGGAATGCTGTGTGGACTAGCCAGAGGTGTTCCAGGCACATCCAGCTGGGAGGAGGCCTCGGGGAAGACCCAGGACTAGGTGGAGACATTATATCCCCAACCTGGCCTGGAAATGCCTCGGGATCTCCCAGTCGGAGCTGGTTAATGTGGCTTGGGAAAGGGAAGTTTGAGGTCTCCTGCTGGAGCTGCTGCCCCCTCAACTCGATACCGGATAAGCGGATGAAGATGGATGGATGGTTGGACTAGCCAACCACCTTCCTCAGCAGCGTGTGGAGGATGGTCTGGCAAAGCGAGACTAAGCTAACTGTAGCTCTTTAGATCATCATGGGGTGTGTAAGTGTTGGAAGGTTATGTTAAGGCTTTGGCCTTACTTATAAAATATTGCTGTTCCTGGAGCTTCAAACGGTAGCTAGGGGTTGTTGCAATGTAGGACGGCAGCATGAGATTCACGCTGTCATATTTGATGTCAGCATGAATCATAATTCAGAGATAAAGCTTTCACCCAGCATTCTGGGATGGGAGAAAACGTGCTCTGTTTTTTTGGCATTTCTTTGAACCAATCACAATCATCATGGGCGGCAATGAGCCCTGCTTAGACCCACTGCAAGAGAAAACTCAGATTGGACAGATAGTCTAGCTAGCTGCTGTGTCAATTTACCATGCAGAGATTTGAGGAGCAGTTAACCATAGTCCTTATAAATCCACCAGAGTTTAAAATTCGAACAAAAAATAAAGCCTAAGGAAACGGAAATCTGGCGGAATGTCCTGCAGCACCGGAACAATCCCAGAAGTGGAACGTCAAGGATATAGACTACTATGTAATATCAGATGTGTACTACTATCACCACCATCCCCCCATTCATCTCCTAGCCTAGAAACACAACTACATGCAAACACACACCCTATAGCTAGCATGATGAGGGTATGGGTGGATGCTCCTCTTTCATTTCCTGCCAAAAAGATTTGTCCCTGAGTTCCCTCTGGGGGCGGGATAGAAGAGGCCTCCTAACGTATGCACATTTAAATCACCTTGGCTGCACAGATGAATACACATGCATGCATGGGTACCAACTCCACTCTAACACATATAGACACACACACACACACACACACACACACACACACACACACACACACACACACACACACACACACACACACACACACACACACACACACACACACACACACACACACACACACACACGCGCACGCACACGCACACGCACGTACACACAGCCACATGCACATCTACAATCCTATCTGATCTTCCTGTGGAGAGGTGATAGGATATGACAGTATGGTTCTGGGAAGATTGCATTGAGATTAAGATCAGGCTGTTGTTTAACCCCCACCATCTTCCATGTTAGTCTCCACAGTATTTCATATTTTATGTTTCTCTGTTTTTCTCTGCTTCAGAACAAGCACCAGGCTGTGCATCCCATGGGTGCCAGTTTCACTGTGCTGTGACTCATGATGGGCCTCTGTGCTACTGTAGCAACGGCTATGAGGTTGCTGCAGATGGAAAGACATGTAAAGGTGAGTGGGAAATTTGGTAGATTTTTATTGTAACTTGGCAAAAAAAAAAAGAAAAATCCTCTGATTACTCTTACTTTCTGTTTGCTGAGTAGAATTTACATGGGGCAACATGTAAAGAAGATTGTTTTTTTTTTTTCAATCAAACAAGGTAGAAGATAAATTCATCTTCTAGGGTTTGTTAGTAACCTCTGCTTTTTGTTGACTAATGCTATAACAGTTTGTATCCAAGTATAGCCAATGCAGTACGTTGTGAATAAATGCTGTGCAATCTATATATTTCATCACTGACTGTGTCTGTTAATGCATTGTGTTATTCTCCTGCAGATTTCAATGAGTGCAATGTGTATGGGACGTGCAGTCAGACATGCACAAACACCGAGGGCTCCTACACCTGCAGCTGTGTGGAGGGCTACCTGCTGCAGCCTGACAACAGCTCCTGCAAAGCCAAAAATGGTGAGAACACAAAAAGTTCAACAAAAAAGGACGCCTTTCAAAAAATAAAAAAATAAATAAAAAAAAGTTGTTGTGTTTCTCTGTTGAAAATGTCTCCAGCTGTATTATATCAGATAATCACATCTGCATGTAGTGACACCCCCTTTTGTTTTACAGGCTTGTTTACTGGAGAGAGATGTATTGACCTTTGACTCCTCTCCATCTTCTTCTCATTTCTCTTCCCTCTTACGCCCCCCTCTTATGCTCTGATCACCCTCCCCAGAGCCGGTGGATCGTCTGCCTATGCTGTTGATTGCTAACCTCCATGACATCCGCTGCACCTCCCTGAGCGGCTCCACTTCCCGGCTGCCCTCCATCCCCACCAAGCAGACCATGGCTATGGACTTCAATTATTCCGAGGAGACCGTCTGCTGGATAGATGTAGGTGACACTCCTGCTGCCACCCAGCTGAAGTGCGCCAGTATCCCTGACCTAAAGACTGTCACTAACATCCGCACCATCAACATCTCCCTCAGTCTGCACCGTGAGTAGTAGTTTCATTGACAAAATTGACCTGGATTGTAACAGAAAGCTTTTGTATTTAGAAATCGGATTTTCTGCTGACACAGAAACATGTTGTCAGGTACTTTTGAGAGCATGACCGTTTAACTGTAGACTGCCAGTGAATGAGAATTGAATTACTCACATAGGAGCATGCGAGCAACACTTAGGTAATCAGTTAGTTGTCAGTTACTCAGCTCACCCCATGTGAAATTTCTTTACTTTGCCTCAGGAATCAAATGGTCAACTTTGCTTCTGGTAGCTTAGACAAATGTAAGATGTGAAGCATTACAGCCTCATCTCCAAAAGTTGCTCATATCAGCATGAAAAAGTGCCAAGTAGAAATGCTGAGTCCAGCTTTAATTTTCAAAAGGTTTGTCTGTGAAGAATAGGGGGGGCCCTGACACAACACTAAATCATCCCATAGAGGAAATATGTGTGTAGCTTGCTTACAGTGATATGATACATATAAAGCTGACAGCATGCCTTCAGGCATTCATTTACACATTTTGTGACATGGAAACTTTAACCGACTGTGTAGCTTGATTAATGTACTGACTGTGCATGGCTATTCAGAAGCCTGGAAAAGTATTTTACCAATGATCTTGTTTTATGTAATTTAATGTTATCTGTTATATTCTAA
The DNA here is from genome assembly GCF_008692095.1 of Etheostoma spectabile. Classification (NCBI taxonomy): domain Eukaryota; kingdom Metazoa; phylum Chordata; class Actinopteri; order Perciformes; family Percidae; genus Etheostoma; species Etheostoma spectabile. The sequence goes on from NC_045739.1 coordinate 9,983,959, forward strand.
CTCCGGTCATAGATTTTTGATATAATGACATTTGGCATTAGGTTTTCCCATAGAAGTCCTTTCCAATTCAGAGTCAGAAATACTTAATTGATCCCTGAAAGGAAATTCTGTGTTACAGTTGCAAGAAGTATATAAATATTAGAGTAGAAATATAAATAAAAGAAATGTAAAGAGTGTGGATATGTAAAGTATTCACATAGTTAAAGAAATTTTATGATACAGTAATTACATAATTAAGGAATTGTGATAGTGAACAGTAATTATGAATTATGAACTGTACATTACTGTACATTTTGGTCTGGGTGGGTGGGTGTGCGTACATTATGTATTCCACAACTGTTAAACAGTGGTAAGTGAACTGTCTGGCTTGTAGAGGTAGTGTTCTGAGGCATCGTCTTAACTAACACACTCTCATCTCTTAGACAACACCCAGCCACAGACATACAAAGCATGTGAACACTTCCCTTATAGATACTTGCAAATATAGTGCTGACATGATTTATCTCTGATTATGAGCCTGACAAAGTTTGTTTTTTTCCGGTTGGCTGACAGAGCTGTTAAACTTTAAGAATGGGGGCAGAAATGTAGACAAAACATAAAAGTGAGGATGTGGGTTTGTGTGTGTGTGT